>NW_015552694.1:99379-105686 GCF_001515605.1 Sinocyclocheilus anshuiensis
GCAGGGCCGGACTGGGACACAATTTCAGGCTGGGAAATCTCATACTCATCCAGGCCATCCTATACACCCACAACAAATTCTGAAACCACAAACAACCCTATTATTTGTATGGCCATCACAAAGGTCTAAACCCTTAGGCTGGAGCTGTGCAAAATAATTTAAGGTTCTTGAACTGCACCTTCACTTCCATTTTACGTTTCTTAATTTTCCCAATATCTCTGTCCATCCCTTGCGTATATGTGTGTTTTTTTTCTTGTACCTGTCACTTCTTCACCAGCAGGTCTACCGTTATGAACAGAACTGTGTCCATCTAGTTGCAAATCAACCACCTCATTTTAATTTGTTTGCGCAGAATGTTATTTATCTTAAAATGACTTAAATACCAAAGATGTAACAAACCTATTTTTCATACAAATATATTTTAAAAAAATGGTGTTTAAGTGCCTATTTATAAAAATCAGTGCAATACCTTCATTGAAAAATCCTAATAGCCTACTGAACACACTATTGAATTTACTCATATTTTTGTTTTGCTGTCTGCTCTCCCTCCTTCCCTAAACTATATATCCATGCGAATATCTGTCTGCTAAATGTATTAATGTGACTTTACAGTATGATGTCCTTTAGCATAAAGTATTCTGTCATGATAATATGATTTTTTACACGGCACCCCTGCTCTTGGTGCCGCGGCACCCCGGTTGGGAAACACTGCTCTAGCCTACAGCATCAGCATTCAGCAATAATAGTAATCAACAGCTGCAGCAGCAGCGTAGCAGATCTGTTCATCCAAGACCAAATTCATTAACACTGCCATGTCCATTACCATGCCAATCTCTCTTGATAGTTGTTATGACAGAATTCTAGTTGTTAGACTGTTTTCACTGTCCTCAGCCTTGCTTCTCATTCATAAAGCTCTCGCAAGTGTTAACTGGTAGAAGACTCTGGTTTCTGTAATTATAATAGCTGCAATGAGAGAGAAAGATGTGCTACATTTTTGATGCCAGGCACAGATTGCTCTCTCATTAATACATCCCTTTACCATGCCCATTAAATCACAACATGATTGAGTCAGAGTCTCTGAGTTAAAATTTTGGGATTTAATTATTAATGATAGAAGGGGCTTTTTAATCTCTCTGGGCAAACTTGATGTTAATGAATGGCACAGAATATGCATAATCCCTTAAAGTGATGAAATGGAGAGAGGGGCATGAGAGAATACTGTAAGTCTGACTAGCATAGCTCAACTTAAACATGAGGGATTTGATGTGAAAATTGCATGTAGTGGGAATGTGCTATTCAGCTAATCAGTCTGGTATAATTTTGGCAGATTTTTACACAAGACGTGTTGTTGTGTTCAAAAACCTCTAGACAGATACAGTCTAAAACTGAACTGCTCCTCATGCAATTGTGTGTTGGTCGTTCGGTGGAGGCATCAAAGGAGAACCAAGCACAAAAACATTGCTGGGGATGTAGAGTAGCGTGATACCTCACCAGTTGTTGCAATCAACGAGATTTCCCTTCTTCGGAAGTGTAACAATAATGCCTCTTCTCCAATCTGCTGGGATGGACGACTTATTCCAACATCGGTTAATCAAGGCAGTCATCTCGTTGATTAGGGCTTGACCTCCATACTTGAGCATTTCCGCCGATATCTCGTCGATGCTGGGTGCACGGCCACTCCGGAGGGCCAGTCTCCGCAGTCGAGATCGGTCTGTCTTCCACAGGTAGGTCAACCGTGGGCAAGAATAACTAATCAGCGAACTCTTAACACCGGTGCAGGCTGGTTGAGGAGTTCTTCAAAGTGTTACACCCAGCTAAGACACACGTGGACTCTTGTGCTTCGGCCGTCAGCAGTAAACGACCATATTTATCTCTGATTGGTACTCCACGCTTCATCTGTGTCCCTATCTGATCCTGGAAGGGCCTGATCCCACTGTTGCGTTTGCTGTCGCCGGGCATTGATGAGGTCCCAGGTATTGTTCTTAATCCATCGTTCTCGATTCGAGCCACGTTTCCTCCTGATTGCCCTATCAGCACTCGCAACAACAGTACGTTGGAAGCGCAACCACACTTCCTAAATCGACGTCTCGTCGTCTTCCGTTCCTGCCAATACTTAGCAACAGTCGGAGCCGATATTTAGCGACAAGCAAATAATGATCTGATCCCACATCAGCACTGCTTCGGCTTCTGACGTCGAAGAGGGATGACCATGAGCGTAAACGATACGGATGTAGCCGATTTTGTTCTCATACAGTCCACCAGGCGATCACCACATCATCTTTTGTCTCCGTTTATGTTGAAAGTACGTATTTCCAATGCGCACATTATTCGCAGTGCAAAAGTATATCGCCATTGTCTTTTTGGTGCGATTGCCATTGAGCTGGGCATTATAGTCACGATCAGTAGGAGGACATCGTGACGAGGGATGCTAGCAAATTCCTCTTGGAGTAGGTCGTAGAAAGCGTCCTTCGCTGCGTTATCAGCGTCTTCCAATCCGAGGAAGGCTTCCATCCGATCAGTGCCACAATGGTTGACTTGGACAGGACAATTTCAACATCTCTTATTTGCTTGGTGTCATGGCTGGCATATAAGATCGTTTTTCCATAGTTTTTCTGTCGCTGACTGTCAGGGTTCTGTCACTTCGGTCTAGTTTATTCATGGTTTTGTGACGGAGCCCTGACACTCCCGTCTTGTCTTGTTTTCTTGTGAACGCGCGGCTTCGAGTGTGCTCGAGCCGTGTGCTTTCTTGTCTGCATGCCTTGTTTAATGTTGGAGCGTGGTGTTCGGATCCCGGCGCTCATGTCTTGTTCAGATTCAGTTTCGGTTTGGTGTCGGGGTTCGGACACTCTTGTTTTCTTGTGAACGCGCGGCTTCGAGTGTGCTCGAGCCGTGTGCTTTCTTGTCTGCATGCCTTGTTTAATGTTGGAGCGTGGTGTTCGGATCCCGGCGCTCATGTCTTGTTCAGATTCAGTTTCGGTTTGGTGTCGGGGTTCGGACACTCACGCTCCATGTTCTGTTTTGTTGTGGGAGCGTGCAGTCTCGAGTTCACTCGGGCCGTACACTCTTCTGTCCTTGTGTCTTGTGTTGTTGCACACAGCTCGTGTTTTTGGCTGTGTGCTTTCATGTTACGTCTTGTGCTGTGTAGCACGCAGCTTGGGTTTTTTATTGGCTGCATGCTTTCATGTTGTCATGTCTTGTGTGAACACGCGGCTTATGAGTATTCTCATTAGCTGTGTGTTCATGTCTTGTTTTGTTCAAGCACATGGCTTGTGATTTGTTTTGCTGGCCATGTGCTTGTGTTTTTGTTTTGTGTGAGCACATGGCTTTTGTCGTGTTTGGTTTCTTGTGCCATGTGCTCTCATGTCAATTGTCTAACCCCACCCATCTTGTTACCTGATTATTGGTTAATTTGCCCCACCTGTGTTTCCCTTATTACCCTCCTCATTTGCTCCCTATTTATTCTCCTTGTGTTTGCAGTCCTGTGTGAGTTCGTCATTGAATGTTGTGTGTGCCTTGTGTCCTGCCTTGCCAGTCAGTTTCCCCTACGAGGTAGTTTCTGTTTATTTTGTTATTAATAAAAGCCATAATTTCTCCTGCGATTGAGTCCTCGCCTCATCCCTTCATCCCCACAGCTGACAATGCGGCTAGAGCCATTCCAGCGGGTCTCGACAAGGCTGAGGCTGGTAATCATTGGCCTGTAGCAGTTCGGTAAAGTGACTGGATGTTCCACATGCCAATAAGGGTCTTAGTCTTGGTGCTGAAGAACGAGCCAATCACCGGGCGTTGGACAGCCACAGAGGGGCTTTGACCCAACTCCGTCATTGGGACTTGGTCGTCTTCACCACTGATTAAATGAGTTTGTTTTCAATTTCTTGGTGATTCAGTAGTGTCACAGACTAACTGTGATCCAGGACTTTTATTTCGAAGAGACTGAGTATGGGCCTGTACATATACACAAACTGTTTCCACCATTATGCACACACACAAACTAAATGCTGGCACATATACCATCCTTACATAGGTCTGTGTTTGTACCCTCTAGTTCAGGGCTCACCAGACTTCAGACACAGAATTTAGCTTCAACCCTAATCAAACACACCTGAACCAGCTAATCAAGGTCTTACTAGGTATACTTGAAAATTCCAGGCAGGTTTGTTGAGCCAAGTTGGAGCTAAACTCTGCAGGACACCGGCCCTCCAAGATCAAGTTTGGTGACCCCTGCTCTAGTTTGGTGTTGTATCACCCCATTAACTGTCCCAAGTTGGTAATTTAATTATTTAGTTTGTTTAGTGCTGTAGCTTGTTTGAATGTTTAATGTTCAAGTGATACATTTTGTTTCAACATCATTACTCAAGGAAATAACTCCAAAATATTTTAAACATCAAGATTTTATTTAATTTAATTCAGTAATAAAGATAACTTCAGTGTATTCCAAACCGCTGTACATACCTTGTGGTTCACCTCTCACTTATGTTATAAGCTAAATGTTATATGCTGTGGAGTGCTGAGTACTATGAAGGTATGTTTGTTTGTATTCGGTTATCCGTTTTATAACTTATAGGTCTTCCCCTAAAATGGTATATTCCAAAAGTGGGCGGAGCCAAAGCCTATATAAGAGCTTCAGGCAGCCATTTTAGGCAGTGTTGCCAAGTCTGTGGTTTTCCCGCGGTATTGGGCTGCTTTATCACTGTTTCCATGGGTTGTTTTTCATGTCCGTGGGTTAAAGCGACCCCGATAACGTGATATTTAGCCCATGGAGTGTGAATTTTACCAGGGGAAACCCGCCAAATACGTGTATTTTACCCCCCGGAATGCGATTTTTAACGGGGAGCCCCCTCGAAATGCGATTGGGCTAGTTTTGTGCCAGTTTTGAGTAGCAATTGGGAGGGTTTCGTTGTGAAAACCTGGCAACCCTGATTTTAGGGAGAGAGTAAAGTGAGTAGTGTGGAAGCTGAATTGCATTTATGTTTTGGTGCCTGTACATCGGTATATAGCCAAATTATATTGTTGAATATATTGTAAAAAAAAAAAACATTTTGCACACCTATGAAAGGCCACATTTTTACACTTTGGGGAATAAAACCACTTTGAACTGTGCATTATTGTTTTCTGTTGACTTCATTTTTACAGGATGGGGTTTCTAGCCCTATCCCAACCCTCCTCCTTTATCCGGGCTTAGGACCAGCACTGTCAGAGTTTTCTTGTCCATTGGCAGAGTTATCAAGAATTGGGCCTGAAATTTGGGGCAGTGTAACATTCACCCTTCTAAAGACACTGGTCACAATATCAAAGGAATTGTTAATAATCAATAATACAGTCTTCAAACAATTTGAAACCCCTTCATGTATGAACCACAACAAATGTCCACTGAACAAGATATACAAAAGTAAACCCACTTCCTCAAATACATCATTATTACATCACCACAGATAATGTAACATTCTTGGGTTTTGTTTCTAGTTTAAGATCCATGTCTTGTTCTTCCCTGTTATGTGTTCAAGGACTTTTATGTTGTAGTGTATTTTCTGTTTCCATTGTTTCTATGTTCTCTCCCTGTGTTTAGTTCTTGTTTCTTTGCCTGGCTTGTTACTTCCCATAGTTACCCTTGTTAGTTGTCATAGTGATTTATTAACTCGTCCCCCCCCCCCCCAATTAGCTTGTTAACCTGTGTTTTTTTAACCCTGTGTTTGCCTGGTTCTTTGTCTGATGCTGTCCTTAATGGTTGTTACGTGTGCCCATGTTATTGCCTTGTTTCTTGCCATGCCTGGATTTGCTTGGTGTCTATTATGCCTTTTTCGAATATTATCTTTCATGCAGTGTGTCATGTAGCTGTATGTGAACATAAACTATCTGCAAAGTTGTGAAAACGACAGTGTACGATAAATAAAGTTATTGTCTATCAAAAAAAAGAGTCGGCTTGCAATCGCCTAAACGAGTCGTCAGGAATTCGAATCTTATTCTGTTACGGCTCTACGTCATGAAGTAACACATTTGCATAATGTCCGCCCACGTTCTACGTCGTCAACTTGCCCGCCCACAAACACACTCATGTCGAGAACACGCTGTATCCTACGCTGTGAGAGTAGGTTTGTTTTATCACATCTTATAGTTACCACAAACTTGTTAAAACTTTACACTTACCACTGAGAAACTCCTGCTCCAGTCGTGCTTGCGAATCAGTCTCTTGTCGATCAGCCACTTCAAACGTTTCATCATCAGACTCCGGCTCGAATTGGTAAGGTACAATCGATACCATCTTTTCTATGTATTGACAAGTCTCCAGGGCTGTCATTCCGTCATGGCAATG
>NW_015552694.1:106220-112519 GCF_001515605.1 Sinocyclocheilus anshuiensis
CTTTCATGCAGTGTGTCATGTAGCTGTATGTGAACATAAACTATCTGCAAAGTTGTGAAACCGACAGTGTACGATAAATAAAGTTATTGTCTATCAAAAAAAAGAGTCGGCTTGCAATCGCCTAAACGAGTCGTCAGGAATTCGAATCTTATTCTGTTACGGCTCTACGTCATGAAGTAACACATTTGCATAATGTCCGCCCACGTTCTACGTCGTCAACTTGCCCGCCCACAAACACACTCATGTCGAGAACACGCTGTATCCTACGCTGTGAGAGTAGGTTTGTTTTATCACATCTTATAGTTACCACAAACTTGTTAAAACTTTACACTTACCACTGAGAAACTCCTGCTCCAGTCGTGCTTGCGAATCAGTCTCTTGTCGATCAGCCACTTCAAACGTTTCATCATCAGACTCCGGCTCGAATTGGTAAGGTACAATCGATACCATCTTTTCTATGTATTGACAAGTCTCCAGGGCTGTCATTCCATCATGGCAATGGGCGTTTCGTTTCCGACATGCGCTGTACGCGGTAGACCAATCCAGAGCCAATCTCTCTACGGCTCTGGACCAATCACAAAGGACTGCGCCATCTGACCAATCACAGCAGTGAGGGCTCACGGAAAGGAGGGGTTTAGAGAGACTGATTCTTTGAACTGCTTCACACGAGTCATTTACGAATAATTTAGAAATGAGGTAAAATTAAAACTATTTTTTGAGAAAACTAATGTATTTTTTGACCTTGCATGCATGTAAACCTCATTTAGCAGACTCATAAAACAATATTAGCAACCTTAAAAATGGCATAATAGGGGCACTTTAAATAAATCTTTTCTACTGTATTTGGATCCTCTTCTCTTTCGACTGCACGTTACAGATAACATCATGATGTCATCAGAAAACCTATGCGCTAGTATCAATATTACATTTCTATTGTCAGATATGATAACCTTCTGAAAATATGTGGAAATGTTACAGCAAGAAGGATATTGAAGGCAAGAAGGGACCAAATTGTATTAATTTCTGCAAATTTTGCATATACAGTATATTGCAAGTGTAGCACCCACACATTTACTAGCTATGACATGTAGGTGAGAATTAGTAAATTAATCCACATAAGTGAACAAATCAAACTAATAATTTTGTCTTTCTACGACTGTTAATAATAATTCACAAAATATTTCTTCAGTACACAAATGGTGCATCTACACCGCAGCATGACTCAACAAAGCTCGAGTCTGAATAACAATTAATTGGCTCTTCAAATGTAAATAATGTCTTTCGACAGGCCTTTTGTTAGTTGGAGTATGTTTATCACCATATGGTTATACACTGTACAAACAACCACATGAAATTTTGCCATTGTGAGAGGGTCTAATGAGGGAATGTGACAACAGTGACAGATGTACTATAATGTATGAGTAGGGAGGAGATAATTTAAGCACATGGTATGGATTATATTAGATACAAAGAAAAAGCTCAGTTAATTCTGTCAGCTGTATTTCTGAAGGTCTGTGTCTGGCATTAGTAAATGTTTTGGTTATTTGGTGTAAATGTTCATTGTGAAGCCCAGAGTTTATTTTTGCTTCCAATTCACTCCATCCCCCACTCTCAACCCTAGCATAACCAGACAGATTAGTTCTTTGACCAGAATCCATGGTTGCAGGCTTCCTGCAACACTGCTTAAAAGAAAGCATTGTGAAATGTTCCCAACAAAGACATCTGGGATGTGCACCATTTATTTTCCCAGTTTTCTGCTCCTCATGAAAGCAGTTATATTCTCAGAGGAGCCTGCCTTATATTGTCTTACCTAACAAGCACAAAATGTGTGAAAATTGAATGTGATAAGAGAAAAAGACTGATTCCCATCAAATAAGAAAAAGTGAGTTTAATATTTTTTTGTGGTCCCTTTAAAAGGAGGACACAGTTGTCAAATAATTGAAATGCAACTTCTCAAAGAGCATGTTTGCATGCTGCTGAATGATTCTCTGACATTTTACATTTATATTTATGCATGTGGCAGATGGTTCTATCCAAAGTGACCTGGCATTGCTTCTGCCGTAACACCGCTTGAGCTACAAGAAGGCGAGTGTGGGAGGGCATTCACACAGACAGCACAAACGAAGTGACCTCATAACATTAATTTTAAGTAAGAGTTACTGAATTCCTACAATAGGAGCAAGTCAGCAACCATTGACAATTAAACATAGTTAAACTGAGCTCTACTTTATGCAAATAACATGAACCAGATGCTGGTTCTTAGTACTGCAAGGGAGCAAACGCTTCTCTTTTAGTTCATGTAGCTACACCCAACAAACCCACAAATTCGTTCACACACCTATGTGTTTAGACAAGGCTCAGCTTGTTATTCTCCGTCCAAAGCATGTCATTGTGCACTTTAATTTTTCATCCACCCTGCTTTAGAGATTGTATTGAAAAAACAACACATCTGTCTGAAGATGAGTCTCACAATGATGTGATTCCAAAATAAGTATTTCTGGAGTTCTTCTCCATTCTCCGTTTCACCTCAGAAAAGATCTTCTTTGAAAAATAGACTAACAACCATAATAAGAAAATACACATAGATTACAGAAATACATTTTTGTTGCTTTAGGCCACAGAACTGTATTGGTGAAATTGCCTATTGGGTCCTGTTATGTTTTTTTTATTTCCTATTAAACAAGAGCGAAATAATATATATATATATATATATATACATACTGTATCTTTCTTAGCAAATTATCAGGACTTTAATGCCACTATTGATATTAAGTTTTAATAATAACTTTTCCAGTTATCTGCAATGATATACTGGATTCAGATGTATCTG
Organism: Sinocyclocheilus anshuiensis; assembly: GCF_001515605.1. Lineage (NCBI taxonomy): Eukaryota > Metazoa > Chordata > Actinopteri > Cypriniformes > Cyprinidae > Sinocyclocheilus > Sinocyclocheilus anshuiensis. The sequence goes on from NW_015552694.1 coordinate 109,051, forward strand.
GCATGTCTATTTAAAACCTCTGTAATAGTCTAATAGTAGTTGATTGACAGGTGTGTAGGCAGATTGATGTTCTCAAGGATGCAAACAAAATATGTTGTGCAGTCTAGAAAGCTATATTGATTAAAGGGTGTAATATAAGATGTAATATAAGTCCCAGGTGTCCCCAGAATGTGTCTGTGAAGTTTCAGCTCAAAGTACTCCACATATTATTTATTATAACATGCTGTAAATGCCTTTCTTGTGTGGAAACAAAAGCATGCAGTTTTCATGTATCCCTTTAAATGCAAATGAGCTGCTGCTCCCCACCCCCTTTTCCAGAAGAGGGCCTTGCCATTACAGCTCGTGCTTTTGATACAAGAACCAATATGACTGACACTGTAAATACCGGTTAAGCCCTATATGTATGAATCAGAGTCAAAGAGACTCTGGCAGAAGTAACAACCGTGAGAATGAACTATGACAAATCTTTCAGCCATTTTGCAACGATGGATGAGCAACACACAAAAAATACTGTGTAATGACAGTCGGTATGCAATATGTTTTCAAATCACCTGCCCAAATTTGTTTGTTAGCAAGTTTCACAGCTAATGCAGCTAAAGTTACCATTGTCTATTATTGTATTCACATAGATTAGAACTTATTCTTCGTCATTCTTATTTTTAACCTGAAAATGCTTATTGTCTGTATAATTCATACAGGTGATTTGAAAACATTCACAAAATATAAAGTGCAATACTTATGTCTTCTGCGTGTGAAGTTGGATCCTCCCCAGCTCACTCAGGGGAGGATATATGCTGATAGGGCAGAGCTCACAGTGAAAATGCAAACAACTCATTTTGAGACACTATTTATAATTTATGGGGAGTATAAAGAAAGGAATGGGTGGATTTTTACCATTATAGTGTAGCTGACATTGCTGACACAAATTTGTGATCAAATTTGTGATTTTGCATAATAGGTCCCCTTTAATGGGAGTTTTGGCAAGAGTACAGAACTTAAGTGACAACTTATTAACAGTGATTATAATGGATGCGGTCTTTCTCTTTGTATAAAATTCTAGCATTTCTTTTAAAAAACCTTCTGCAAATGCAGGGCTGAGCATTTCATGTTTTGGTAAAGCCATAATGATAGTGGTGGTATTTTGTGTTATGTCACCCTGTGAATGCAGATACATTTGATTAGATGGCATTTACAACTCTGGTCTTTGGGACTCGCCTCCCAGAATGTTTTAAATGTCTCACTATTCAACACACTAAGAAGTTGAGGAGTTGAATTAGTGAGACATCTAAAACATTCTGATAGGTGGGTCCCCGGGACTGGAGTTAAGAAACACTTGTTTACACTACACTGAGATCCAGTTTGTATGTGTATATGGATAGCATCTGGATAGAGTAGCTGTGTTTAGTTTGATTTGATAAATCAGATCACAAAACATTTTGGAGCCTGTTTACACCTGTATTTAATGTGGTCCAGTTGTGAGCAGATCACAGACACACACATTTAGACACCAGAAACAGGGAAACAGATATGAATCTGGAAAATAAAATAGATCTCTTGACAGAAAACAGGAGTTGCAACTGTATTCTGCTGCTCTTAAGGGAAGGCTGTTTTGACTTTTTTTAGTCCCACAACTAAAAATCAAACTCTTTGTCTTTTCAGAATGAACTTTGCTGGTGTAGAGCTCCCAGGCACACGTCCAGGATTGAGAGCTGACAGAAAACTCTCATTGTTCTTCTGCTGAGTAAGCTCCTTCCGATAAGACTTCCCAAAAACTTCTGCCTGCCCTTCATCCTGTCAACATCCAAAAAGCCCTCAGCCATCTGCTGGGGCAAAACAGCGTTGCCATGGATACAGAGTCCACCTACTCTGGCTACTCATACTACTCAGGCCGGTCGAGGGGATCTCACAGACATGGGTAAGAGATTCCATGAGGGTCTCTTTCTCTTTCTGCTTCCTTTTTACCTGTCAGTTGTTGAGTGGGAAGTTTTAAAGAGGCTACAGTTTGATATGCAGCAGGTAACTGGATACTGTCTCCCCTCTGTCTAGCTGTCTCATCTTATGAGATCATTGTCACTCTTTTCTGTTTGCCCTCACTTTCATCTTCCCTTTCTCTGTTAAATTTCTTATTTATCAGAAGGATCAACATCTGATTACTTATTCTAAGGCTCACTCAGAGTCTTCTATACCCAACATTTTAAAATTATTTAAGCATTGCATGTAACCCAATGTGTCCCAGCAGCTGCACTCCCTCATGCCTCTGTTTCTGTCTCACTCTCATTCTCCATTGGAAGATATTGAACATTGAAAGATAAACTTGGAGAAAATGAAGATAACCTTCGGGAATCCTTTGAGTTTACTCAACTTCAATTCTATACTGATATTTTTCCTTACAGTTGGTTTGTGCTACAATAATGAAATGCATTTAAAGTGTTAGTTCACCCAAAAATGAAAATTAGCTTGTGTTTTACTCACCCTCGAGGCATCCTAGGTGTATATGACTTTCTTCTTTCAGACAAATCCAGTCGAAGTATATTAAAAATTGTCCTGACTATTCCAAGCTCTATCATTGCAGTCAGTGGGTGTTGCAGTTGAACAGTCCACAAGTCGTCAAATAAAGCGCACGCATTGATAACAAAACATGCCTCACACGGCTCCAGGGGTTGAATAAAGGCCTCCTGTAGTAAGTCCATGCGTTTTTGTAAGAAAAATATCCATATTTCAAACGTAATAAACACTTTTCTTTCACTTCCGGTAAAACAGTCTTAATTTTCATTTTTGGTTGAACTAACCCTTTAACTCAAAAAAATAATAATGGATTTACACATACTGTGAATCCAAGTTCAAGTTAAGTCAACCATCAATATTGACACAAATGAAGTTGAAATGTTTCTAACATAAGATGTTTAGCATGTTTTTACATGTTTTTATATTTACACCATGCATTTATATGTTTGGCAGCATTTTCACACTGGGTGAAAGTATCAACCTTAATTTAGCACCTTTAGACCTGACTGCGGTCTTTATGCTGGTTCGGGAAACAGCAATACAACAATAATTGAGATGATCTTGAAAGCGTGATTTGCAAAGTTATGGGGAAACACAGTCCTGGTCAGTAATGACCAGTCACTAGTGATGTACTCATACTAGTCAAGTACTTATACAATGTCAGTATATGCTAAAATTAGAAAGGTGTAATGATAACAGCCTTTCTGCAGTGCTAATTTTTTTGCTGAGTAATGACTCAATGTGGTGCCCACTAACTGTCAGACGGCTGCTTTCAAATGCTTATGCTGTGAAGAAGACGTGCATTTTGCAGTATACGGCTGTGCATAACTGCATATGTCTGACAGATCAGCTACTTGATCAAAATGCCCACCTTGCCATGTATTAATGCAAATAAAGTTGTTTCTGTCAGGACCACTATCGTCAAAATGATAGATACTTAGCATAAAGTTTGGTTTGGCGGTAT
>NW_015552694.1:112603-117443 GCF_001515605.1 Sinocyclocheilus anshuiensis
CTGCTGAATAATACTGAATAGAGCTTATATAGGAATGCCGCGATAGGTGTCGTATTCCTATAGATGGATGTGATCAGCTGAGAATCAGCTGATGCAAGCTTGACTCACGTGACCTGCCAGAACTAACGCTAACGCTTAATTTATGGCTTAGGTGAAAGTAAACACATGGGACAAAAATGCATGTCAAATGTTTGTCAAAAATATTTAGGTCTGTGCTTCAGGCCTTGCTGTGTAAATGTGGCCCAATAATCCTGCCGCTGTCTATTATGTCATTAATAATAATGATAATCAAACAATATTAACAATCAAAAACAGAAAAAAAAACACTGCTCTGGATAATTTAAATAAGTTCTCAATAATTAGGTACTGAAAAACTCTTTGTTCTGTTGCGTTCTGTTTGCTGTATGACTTTGTATTATTGACAATGGCTACATGCCATTGTTTTAATTTATTCATTTATAATGATCAGTTTGCATTATTATTTCACTTTTTAAGTAGTTAAAATGGGTGTGTTCAACAGTAAATTAGTTTTAGCTGCAGCATCTTAATTGTAGAATCGTGAAATTTCACTGTTGTTGGTATAACAACTTTTAGTAACACTAAATTTCACAAAGAACATCTTGGAACAAATTTTAATTTAACTTGGCAAAATATTGCTCATTGCTAAGCATGAGTTATCAAAACAGGCAAGCTCAGTAGTCTAACAGTTCTTCACTACCAAACAGTGTTTTGATCCCGCTGTCTAAATGTTGCTTATGCTAAATGATGTAAAATATGTTATTTATTTATTTTATTAATTAATTAATTCATTCATTTTATATATCAGTCAAAAAAAGCTGGGGTTTTTTTCAGTGCACACAAACAATGATACACTGGTTAAATGCGCTTTAAGTTGTAGTTCAGTGTGCTTAGCTGTAAACAGAGTAGAAGTGCATGCTGCAGATCATGAAGTGCACTGATAATCTATAGGCCATACTAGGTTAGGTGAGAGTAGAAGTGCATTGCATTTGAAACATGAAACTGGTTATCCTGGTTTTACCTTTGTCACCCTTCCAAGCTTTGATGGTCACAAGCATCTGGAGAAGCCATAATTTACTGTCAAACCCAGTCAAATGCTGTCAGATTCTGCACACACATACATGTTCAGTTACAAACACTGCACATGTGCAGTGCAACACAGTAAGTATTATTGACTGGCTCCACATACTGTTGCATGAAATGTTTTCAGATGGAAGGAGGTTTCGACTAAGCAGGATTACATTAAATCATTACCAACCAATTAATCAGCTGTTGTGTAATTATTATAGATAATTTGCCTTTAGATGGATTTTTTTAGGTGGATTTTACTCATTTATTGTTTGTATGGCAGTTTTACAGAAATCAGACCTCACAGCATGTTACAATTTATTTAATATTATATTTTTAAAAGTTCTGGGAAAAAAAAAAGAAGTACGATAATCCATGTGATCTGTCAGCAAAACAATGGGTGGATGGTTATGATTGGGTTGGGCTCATTCTGTTCCAGCCCGGATTCCATTCCTTGAGATCTAGAAAGCTCTAGATCTTACATTAAGCCTTACTCGTGTAGAAAATTGAGCTGTTTGACTAAGCTAATTCTAATTATATGGTACATCACTCTGAGAGTGATACAGGGAACAGAATTAAATAAAAAATTCAAGCCCTAATCTGTAGTACACTGTGACTTGTAGGGTCCCAATAAGAGTTTCCCATGTTAATTTGGATAAGGACCGGTTTCCAAAGACTTTCAAAGGCAGACACTAGTTGCAAGAGTGTACTCTGTCATTTGCAACCTTTATGTTTGAGTGCATTTCCACAGCTTTCCTGTTATGTGTGTGTGATTCTCTTTTGTCACCAATAATAGCTGTGTTATCACCTGGTAAGCCAGTAGTCAAGTCAAGTCAAGTCACCTTTATTTATATAGTGCTTTTAACAATACAGATTGTGTCAAAGCAACTGTACAGCATTAATTAGGAAAATAGTGTATCAATAATGCAAAGTGACAATACTAAACACTAATTTTTCAGTTAAAGGCAGTTCATCATTGAATTCAGTGATGTCATCATCCATTTCAGTACTTGCAAACAATAAGATGATAACTGTTTGTCACCTTTAGTTTAGCTTCTTGTTTCCATCTTAAATAAGCAGAGCAGGAAATGGGCAGGACACATGGAAGCAGATGAGAATGGAAGGAGTTTAACATGCTGTGCTTGTTTTGACAGGATTGAGCCTGTTTTCAGTGAGAGCATTGCTGTTTAGAATTAAACTCTACAGTATTTTACACTGACTTGGATATGACAAATGTTGTATTCCATAGTCTGTTGTTGCATCACGCTATGATTTATTTTTTAAGACAAAAATTAACTGTTTGATATCCATTTAAAGGAATAGTTAATAAAAAAAAAAAAAGACAATTTTATGATTTAATCACCCTCACGCTTCAAGCCTATGTGACTATATAGCTGCTTTCTGATTGACAGTTTCCCTATGTAGTGTTCACTGCTCCCTGCTTTCTGATCACGGCATATCTGAAGTTCACTTCATTTGACAAAATGACACATGGGGCCCTATTTTAACGATCTAAGCGCATGGTCTAAAGCGCACAGCGCAGGTGCACTCAGTGTGGGTCTGAATCCACTTTTGCTAGTTTAAAGGCACAATATGTAATTTTCGCCGTTAGAGGGCGCGTATTCAAAATAAACAAAGAGACAAAGGCGTAGTTTGATGACGCCGTGACTGAGTGTGGAATCATGGGAGTTGTCACAGCTTATTCCCACAGCTGATGCAATCCGACGGGACTCGGGCAGAAATCATGTTCATGGATGAGCTAATGATTTATTAACGTAGTAGAATGAAGCAGGGTGAGGCTGAAAGCCGTCAAAGCGAAACTAGGCCGCTGAACGAGCATGACACACGGCTCGAAAACAGTGGAGCTTTTATTATGCCACAGTCGACCGCTTCCGCTCCTTCCGGTCGTGCGTATGTGGGGAAAAAAGCAGCGCTGTTTTATCATACTAGATACATTTGAAAGTTATTTTAATAAAAAAATCTTACATATTGTGCCTTTAACGACGGGAAAATGGTCGGCGCGCTGGGGTGCATGGTCTAAACGGGTTGTGCCTATTCTCTTACGGAGTAATGGGTGTTTTTTGGGCATAACGTGCAATAAACCAATCAGAGTCTCATCCCCCATCCCCTTTAAAAGCCATTTGCGCTCGCGCCATGGCAGGTTCGTTATTTACATGGCGGCATGTAATTTTTCATTTTTAAAAATGTTTGTGTGCTGCTGCGCGTCCCTGTGTGTGTAATAAGCAAAGTGTACATGCGTTGTGCACCTGCCTATAGGCGCATATTACTAACGTGCTCTTTAAATAACAAAGAAAAAATATTGCGCCAGACTTTAGACCAGGTTTAAGTTGGTCTATGATGCAGTCTATTTTCAGTTCCTCAAAATAGCAACACGCCAACAATGCGCCTGAACACACCTCATTTTTAGACCAGCACGCCCATGGGCGCACAAATGGGCGCAAATGCATTTGCTATTTAAACAACGCGGTGCAGGACGGGAAAATGAGAACTGTGTCGGGCTGAAACTAGCAAAAACCAAGTAGGTTTAACTGCAGACCGGAGATCTCCAAAATGGGGCGTGAACTCCAAAATGGGGTGGGGCCTCCTCGCGCAAAGACTTTCACCATTGGCTGTGGCTTCAGCCAATTGTTATTGACATGCATTTCAAAATAAAACTTTATAAATTAAACATTATTTCTAGTTCATCTAAAATAAAATATGCTATATAAATAAATATTCTCCGTGAGAGCAGAGCCCAAAGCTCGTGGCCAGTGGTGTTCGGACTGGAGTTTGAACCTCTGCTTCATGATGTAAACGGTAATCACCCCCGAGCTCTCCCGCTAGCCGCCCCAGCACAGGGGAAATATTTTACTCTATCTCTTTGTTCCAAGCAACGGGGGCATCCCGGGGCACGAAATTCGCAGGGTAGGAGGGGGTAGTGACGCTGGGTGTAACTAAAAAGGTGCCATTGTCCGGTGAGGTCCGGTTGGGGAGTTATGGAACAATCTTATATCGCATAATTTTATTAACTGTTTATCTCCTGAACTGCAACTTTCTTTACCACGCTATTCAGCGCCAATCCCGCTGTGCAGTCAATTTCACTGGTTAAGGTTAGGGTCAGGTGTGACAAAACCAATAAAAACTTTAGAATCAGCTGTGGGGCAGAGTTTGCACTGAAGTGGATTGGGGGAAAAAATTGCGCATGCGTGTCATTGCCTGTCTGACAATGGGAGGAAGCCTCGCCCTATTTTGGAGCTCCCGCCCCCATTTGGAGAGCTCCAGGCTGCAGATATCCTTCTCGCCTTTGTAGGCCCCCCAAACGCCGTTGTCATGTAAATGAACAACCAAAACGCATAAAACATTTTTGAAAAACGTCACTTTTTAGTTGAAAATGGTGTCATAAAAACGCACCCTTAATTAGTTTGATCACTGCTATTAAATGGAAAATACATGTTTTTGGAAGCTGTTTATGAGCTGTTGTTGATATACCTTGCCCATTTGGAGATCTCCAGGCTGCAGTTATACCCTTCTCGCAAAAACACTTTGCGCCACATTGTTAAGCTGACATCGTGATTCATAGCCTACGAGATGGGAGGATAAAAAAAATATTTCAATACTTTTTATCGCAATTATATCGGGTAAGTATAGGCGACTGTATATAAGTTGCAGGCATCAGGAAGCCGCTATTGAAACCGCCTTCGATTGCGCGCTCTCATTTTACTTTCACTTTCACTTTTGAGATTCGCGATCACGA
>NW_015552694.1:120510-124550 GCF_001515605.1 Sinocyclocheilus anshuiensis
ACTTTAATTGACACAACCAATAAAATCTTTAGAATCAGCTGTGGGGCGGAGTTTGCACTGAAGTGGATTGGGGGAAAAAAATTGCTCATGCGTGTCATGTGCCTGTCTGTCAATGGGAGGAAGCCACGCCCTATTTTGGAGCTCCCACCCAGTTTTGGAGTTCCCGCCCCCATTTGGAGATCTCCAGGCTGCAGTTATACCCTTCTCGCAAAAACACTTTGCGCCACATTGTTAAGCTGACATCGTGATTCATAGCCTACGAGATGGGAGGATAAAAAAAATATTTCAATACTTTTTATCGCAATTATATCGGGTAAGTATAGGCGACTGTATATAAGTTGCAGGCATCAGGAAGCCGCTATTGAAACCGCCTTCGATTGCGCGCTCTCATTTTACTTTCACTTTCACTTTTGAGATTCGCGATCACGAGGAGTCTATACTATGAAGCGCAGTACTTACCACACATTTGACAAGATTAGATGTTTGTCATTGGTGCTCAGGATCTGCAAATCATTCGCCATAGTCCTATCAGACATTTCTCCTTACTCTGTGTATGTGGTAAGTGAACTTTCATGTACTGTAATGCAACAGGCAACCGCTAGCAAGCGACTAACCTTTTAGTGGCTCCATAGAACTCGTTATTTGTTTCATGCTTCGGGCATACCCCTAACCCCGCCCCGCCCCCCGATGTCATCGTCCATCACGATGTTTCACTGCAGACATCATCCGATACCAATTTGGTAGACATCGCCCAACCCCAAGTTGAACCAATTGCTTTGCAAAATTATTTACTATTTCGCAGCACTCAAAACCCCAGACACTGGTGATGCCTGCAGGTCAAAACTGTGTAAATAAAACTAAACTCAGGCCAAAACTTGCATAAAAACAGCTTTTAAAAACAATTGAAAATGTTTTATTTGAAGTATAATATATTAAAAACAATTAACAAATCATTAAATATAATTAAATATGAAGTGTCTGTATAATATGCGTTTTTTTATAAATTTGCAGGGCTTGTTTCATTTGTTTTATGGAGGGCTTGTCTAAACAGGCCAATAAGAGACTATTAACTACTACTCTTTTAATTACACAAATGTCTCAATAAATTGTCTACAAATTTATAAAATTGATCTGAGATCAGGTAAAAACCATGGACACTGGATCACTGCTGGGGGACGGCCTCCGTCCTCAATGGTGAACCATCTTATTATTTTGGTTTGTCAGCTGGTTTTTCATGGTCCAATATTAATCTCTGCAGAATTAACTGATTTGTGTATAATTAATTAATTAATTAATTAATTAATTAATTATCTAATTACGTAATTCATTTATGTATTTATTTCATTTAATTTTGTTTTAATGGACTTGAGGTTTCTTGGCGGCTTGATTGCATTTGGACTGATTTATAAACTGCTACTGTAAACATTAGACCAATTCAAGAATTGTTCATTTGAATTGCACAGCAAATTAATTACAAACTGTTGGTTTATAACCCAAGTGATCTTAAGGAATGAACTAAATTTGATTTAATTGATAAATAATGTGACTTTTTATTTTATTGAATTGTTGATTAACCTTTGTCATGTGAACTTTTTATCTTAAATTAACTTTTGAATTGGAATTGAGTATATTAATTTCTGGGTTATTATTCTTATATATTTTTATTTTATTTTTAACCTAAAGCTTTGCACTGATTGAATGGTATTTTGCTTAGAAATGAATAACGGTTCTCTTGAATGATTTCTTGCTGTTGCTTAATTTCTTGCTGCAAACTTAATATGGTTCCACTCCATTAAATGTGTAAATCATTTATAGGGTTGACTGAATCAAATGCTTGAAAGAAATTGATTTAAAGGGATCATGAAATGCATTTTTAATTTTATTTTATAGTTTTATGAGATGCATTTATAATCTTAGTATGCTTTTTCATCAAAAATGGTCATAATTTAGATATACATGTCATTCTCTACCCTAATTTTAGCCCTTTGATTTAAATGCTTAATTGGAAGGGAAATCTGTTGTGAGACTTCATTGCATATTCCCCCTGCTATGATTGGTTAACATCTTTGCATATTAAATGAGTATAACATGTAGAACTTTCTTGAAAGCTTTTACTGTTAACAGCTGCCAAAATGTTGTTTTATATGTAGAAATGTACTCCTGTTGCATCAAAGTTTGCCGCACTGCACTGTAGCCGAGCACAGTCATGTCTGCTGAGCACATGATGCAATGATCTCCTTATCGCAGTGCAATGTTTGTAATCTCATGAATACTTATCATATTATTATAACTAACACGGTGAAAACATGAGTGTTAACTGTCAAATGCAGAAATCAAATCACTGATGTGAATGGTGGAATCTGCCCTACCAGCACCAGTGTGCAGCATCCATAAAACGATGTAGTTAATGTGTATAAGGATGATAAAAAGGCCATAATTCATAGAGGCCTATGAGCAAATTTCTGCAGTATGGCGGGATTGGACCCCCAATGTTTTCAAAAAACATGGTATTTTTAGGGACCACAGAGAGTCAGGACATTGTTTTAGTGTCTCATCCAAAGGATGGGTGATAGCAGCTTTCGTCATTCTGTCACGATTACATTTTGTGTAGTTTTACATGTGCTGAGGCAGGAGTGTGTGTGTAAAGCATAAGGATTAGAATATGACTGCCTGTGTCTGCTTTCAGCATATGGTGACTGTGGGTATGAAGACTGCACAGCTAAAAGTTCTTTAAGATTAGTGTTTTTCCAGAGCGCAGTGGTTTAGTCTGAGCATACATGAGGTTTGGGGGCTGGGCAGTCTGGCTTATGACAGGATAATGGGCTGAGACCGGGGAGATGCTTTGTGAATTAGAGGGAGGAGGGATGATTTTATGGATCAAAGTGATAGATCAGTGTTGGAGTAGGAATTTATCAGGGTGATAGATAAAAGACTGACCACTTTGGCAGTGCGTCATGAAAAAGAGTGCATTTACTGTACACTTGGTCATTTCATGTTTTTTTTGTTTTTTTTGGTAAACGGGAGAGCTTTCTGATTGGGTGAGCATGTTCCATTTACACTTGGCCACATTAATTTGTCCACACCAAATTCTGTCCACTATATATAACAGAATTCACTTCCGTGGCAGAAACCAGTGAGTGCAATGTCATTTTTGGATGAATTATTCCTTTAATAAAAAACAAATTAATCTTCTGGACATACTTCTCTCTATCTGAAGGACCTATACCTAACTTCACTGTTGTGTCCATGTTTCTCAGAGAGCATAGCCGGGACCGCCACAAATCCCGCAGTAAGGAGAGCAGTCGCTCAGAGAAGTCTGTCACTATCAACGCTTCGCCAGCAGAGCCATTGTTAGGAGAACAGTCAGTGCGAGGAGAAGAGGTTCAGGTGAGAGAGGTTTTCTGTTATTTACAGGACTGTATGGTGTGAATCACGGGTTAACTTTAATTTTATTAATAACTTTAATTAATTAAATGTTTTTATTTATGAATATTGATAAATATGTGATTTTTTTTTCAACATAATGCACCAACGTACAGTGGGGTTCTTAAAGGGGTCATATGATGCTGCTAAAAAGAACAGTATTTTGTGTATTTGGTGTAATGAAATGTTTATGCGGTTTAAGGTTCAAAAAACACATTATTTTCCACATACTGTACATTATTGTTTCTCCTCTATGCCCCGCCTTTCTGAAACGCGTCGATTTTTACAAAGCTCATCGGTTTGAAAAAGCGAGGTGTGCTGTGATTGGCCAGCTATCCAGTGCATTGTGATTGGTCGAATACCTCAAGCGTGAGACGGAAATGTTACGCCCCTTGCCACATTGTGATGATGCCCTGTCAGGCCGGAGCGATGATTCAAAAACATGAAAACCCATTATAAACGAGGCATTTGTTGCATCCAGTGGGGACATAATTACGTATTATAATGACTTATACTGTCTTTTTACTCGTTGCGTTGAATCGCGCCGCGTAAACATAAAACCTGTCTGCATTTGTGATCGGAGAAATGACAAACAACAAGCCCTACTCTACACTGCT
>NW_015552694.1:127574-128216 GCF_001515605.1 Sinocyclocheilus anshuiensis
CTTCCCACAGAGCGACGTAGGTATGTTGGGGCGTGTTAGAACGAGCCGTTTTAGGTAGGTGTGGCTGACTCTTAACTTTTATAAAGAATATCTCTTTGGATTTGAGACTTTAGTCTTTGCAACTTTACAGATCTTCTTTATGCACCAAGAGCTTGTAACAGTCCAAAGAGAAAGGAAAAATTGAAATCGCATCATATGACCCCTTTAAAAGAGAAGGCAAATTCCTCACACTTTGTTTTTCAATCCAATGTAAATTCATGTACCAATTTCATGAATGTTAATACATTTTTGACTAATGTTCACTAAGTGTCTTTTTAGAAATAATTTATTGTATTTGTTAGTTTTCTTCTTCTGCTGCTGCTGCTGCTGCTATTGAGTCTATGGCAGCCCATAGAACCACTTGTGGGAAAGTTATGAAAACTGGCACATGGATAGAGGACAGTCTCAACATTAGCCATAGCAAGTGTAGAGTCTCTAACTCGACCCCTGTAGCACCAGGGCCGGATTTACGCATAGGCATTCTAGGCACGTGCCTATGTTCGCTCATCCAGGGGGGCCCAAACACAGTGAAGAGATATATAATATTTTTGTTATACTATGGGCTATCTACAAAAGTAAAAGAACCAAAACCCAAGAAGATAT
>NW_015552694.1:128879-130179 GCF_001515605.1 Sinocyclocheilus anshuiensis
CAACAATACTACAGCGAGAATAAAAGTTACGCCTTCTTTCTTAGCGTGAACATTTGGGCGGCGTTATGCAAATCTTCCCACAGAGCGACGTAGGTATGTTGGGGCGTGTTAGAACGAGCCGTTTTAGGTAGGTGTGGCTGACTCTTAACTTTTATAAAGAATATCTCTTTGGATTTGAGACTTTAGTCTTTGCAACTTTACAGATCTTCTTTATGCACCAAGAGCTTGTAACAGTCCAAAGAGAAAGGAAAAATTGAAATCGCATCATATGACCCCTTTAAAAGAGAAGGCAAATTCCTCACACTTTGTTTTTCAATCCAATGTAAATTCATGTACCAATTTCATGAATGTTAATACATTTTTGACTAATGTTCACTAAGTGTCTTTTTAGAAATAATTTATTGTATTTGTTAGTTTTCTTCTTCTGCTGCTGCTGCTGCTGCTATTGAGTCTATGGCAGCCCATAGAACCACTTGTGGGAAAGTTATGAAAACTGGCACATGGATAGAGGACAGTCTCAACATTAGCCATAGCAAGTGTAGAGTCTCTAACTCGACCCCTGTAGCACCAGGGCCGGATTTACGCATAGGCATTCTAGGCACGTGCCTATGTTCGCTCATCCAGGGGGGCCCAAACACAATGAAGATATATAATATTTTTGTTATACTATGGGCTATCTACAACAGTAAAAGAACCAAAACCCCAGAAGACATTGAGCAAATAAATATAACAAACAATAGGGTAAAAAATGACACTATTTCCATGTCATTCCACCTTTTTTATGTAGGCTACGGAAATCACGCTTTCTTTCTCCCAGTCTCTCTCACAGATGCACACACAGTGCAGACTCGCGCACACACACGGAGACGCAAACAGAAACTTCTTGTCAGCGCTGCCCCGCGAATTTATCAATAAAATTGTTTTGCAGCTGAAAAGCAGTGGTGTATAAAGCACCTGAAAGCCATACTCGAGTAAAAGTACAGATATCTTACCAGAAAATGACTTTGGTAGAAGTTGAAGTCACCGTTTAGAATATTACTTGAGTAAAAGTCTTAAAGTATGTGATATTTATTGTACTTAAGTACGATGTTCAGTTTTAACTCTTTCTTCCATTTTGTATTTTTGGGTAAGAATAAGAAGCACTTCATCCGGTAACTTGGTGTCTTTCGTTCTTTTCGTCTTTTCGTTCCAACATAAGAAAACATTTCTGGAATCTGCATCTTTTACAGTTTAATGTATCTCAGAGGGGACATGGATGCATTTAACCTGCAGTTACAGATGCATAAATAGGCCTAATGTT
>NW_015552694.1:130400-130847 GCF_001515605.1 Sinocyclocheilus anshuiensis
TAAACACATTTCATTACACCAAATACACAAAATAATGTTATTTTTAGCAACATCATATGACCCCTTTAAATGTGTTCATTCTGATATCTGCAGAAAAACGGTACTCTTTGTGTGATATAGATTAAATTAACTATATTAAATTATATAAATATAAAAAGCATACAGAAGCATTTTTGCCGTCTACAATTTAGAATACCTGGAATTTTGAGTTAGACTAATAAATCAACCTGCGTGCACTCTGTGTGTGATTTGGAGATTACCTAGTAACCTAGAAGTTACTTGATAATGTCAGATCGCACATCATTACAACAACACTTACCATATCGCAGACGATGCTGTATATCGCACACACCAGACTCGACTTGAGTGGAAAATTAATCATCCACGGTTGTGCATGCACTTGTTTGCACATGAGCAAAGGTGTTTTTAGGAGTCTAACTTGAAAAC
>NW_015552694.1:130968-144044 GCF_001515605.1 Sinocyclocheilus anshuiensis
TCAGTAGCGAGGTTCTTGAAGCAGTTTAACTTAAAGATTTGTAGACTAGATTAGTAGTCTAATCAGTCTAAGCAGTCTAATGCTGCTGCTGAACGCTGCTGAAAGACGTATAGACGCAGGTATTCACACACACTTAATCTCTCTCTCTCTCCCTCTCTCTCTCTAATAACCGCATTAGACTGCATTAATAACTGCATTAGCCTACATATCAATGGCTCAAGCCTCCGTTATTAGCTCTAAAATGACGTTTTGGAATTTGCAACAGAAGGTTTGGGATGAGGTGCAAAAAAAATGAGTTCAACACACACAAGATTTTAGGACGGAAACATGTCAGATGTCTTGAAACAAATCATCTGAACAATGTCTTGATGTGTGGTTGTGACTCCAGGCCATTAAAATTATTACAGAAATAATGCACACCCGAAGTGGTTATGTGGCCACGAGTCACGATGCCGTGCCTATATGGAACGGTCTTTCTGAGTTCTCAAACAAATTAAGAGCTACATTCAATTTTTATTGACTGAACGCAAGTGTATATTGCGATAGAAAACACTGTAACGGTTTCCACTGATTAAGAAATATTTTTATTTGCTTGGGTGGTAATATTTGGCCTACCATATTAATAGGGAAGGGGGGCCCAAAAATTTGTTTTGCCTATGTCACGAAAAAAGGTAAATCCGGCCCTGAGCACCACCAACAGCTCAAAGTTTCAGTCATGTTTATACTAATAACTTTTGAACCGTAAGGTCTAGCGGTGTGAAAATACACTTAGCTCATGAGACAATACACGATATTAGGTTCACGAGAATGAGACGAGGCTGATGGGTGGTTGTGACTCCAGGCCATTAAAATTATTACAGAAATAATGCACACCCGAAGTGGTTATGTGGCCACGAGTCACGATGCCGTGCCTATATGGAACGGTCTTTCTGAGTTCTCAAACAAATTAAGAGCTACATTCAATTTTTATTGACTGAACGCAAGTGTATATTGCGATAGAAAACACTGTAACGGTTTCCACTGATTAAGAAATATTTTTATTTGCTTGGGTGGTAATATTTGGCCTACCATATTAATAGGGAAGGGGGGCCCAAAAATTTGTTTTGCCTATGTCACGAAAAAAGGTAAATCCGGCCCTGTGTTTGGTGTCATACGTATGACACTTTCTCCTTCTTGATCCAAAGCTTTGGCACTACTTATGTTTTGAGACATATTTGCATTTATCTTATGGTGGTTTAAAGAGTGTTGTGATTTGTTTTGACAAACAGTTACTTGACTTTATAGCTCATGACATGTAAACTAAACTATAATGAGCACCACCAACAGCTCAAAGTTTCAGTCATGTTTATACTAATAACTTTTGAACCGTAAGGTCTAGCGGTGTGAAAATACACTTAGCTCATGAGACAATACACGATATTAGGTTCACGAGAATGAGACGAGGCAATATTTTAGCACTATTTAAAAAAAAAATCTTCAATCATGAAATATATGACTGACCTTTTGTTGGACTGAAAGTCACAAAATGCAAAAAATGCAGGTGCATTTTGAAATGTTTTAACTAATCTTCTTGTAATGAATGTCACTTAGTTTCTACTTTCTGTATATTAATTATCATATGCAGTAAAAGACAAGACAATATCCATGCACTGTAAAAGGGTTTGCCACAAACTCAACTGACTGGCTTCACTCTTGTATGATTTCACATTAGTCTCTTCAGACCGTATAACTGCGCATGGACTATGCAAGAGTTTCTAACTTATGATTGAAGCTGTGTGTGACCTTCTAGCTGAACTCCTTTTCACAAATTGAACATAAAAAATAGGGCTGTCTAGTGGTTAAAATGTTTAATTGAATTAATTACATGATTTGCCAATTAATGAATCAAATTAATTTCAATATAATCACATAAATTATGGCTGAGGAATAACCCCCAAATATCTGTCTTTATGAATGACCCAATGAATCATTGGTTCACTCGATTCGTTCAAAATTACAGATTCATTCAGTAATGAATCATCGCTGTGTGTTGCTCGGAGATGTACAACAGTTCTGCTGTGGCTTTGTTTAGAGCTATTTTTGTTTGCAAAATTGAGCAAAACAGATAGTATTGAGTCAAAAATTAACACAATGTTAACTTATTGTTTATTAAATTATTGTATAAAATCAATATCACATTTGCAATCATGCTGATATCAAGAGACATATTTTCACCTTGACGAGAAATATTGTCATGTTTTAATATTGCGAGATCTCATGGCACGAGATCTTGTCACACCCCTAGTAAGATCTAGAAGCAAGATTATTTTTTCCTCTAATTGCTTACCATGCATGTCAAATAAATGTTTACAGGACAAGATTTTTCACAGTTTTAAATGATCTGAAAAACCTACTTTTTCTGACTTTTTTGACAGTTTGTCTGATTTTCACCAAATTCGAGTCAGATCATCTTCAGACAATGCGGGCCAAAAGTTTGGATTTCATGTCGATAGATGAAGCAGTTTTCATTTACTGCATCAACGAATTTGATGACGTGATGCCAAATTGCATCTTAGGCTGTATCTCTGCAAACATATTAACACCAAACTTTGTGTGTGTCATTGTCACCTCACACTGACTACACTATATCAATTTGGTGACAGCACCACCTATTGGTCAAAAGCTATAAACCAGTAATTGATTATGTTTGATTTGATTATACTAGTGATTATATTAGATTTTTCAGCCATTTTGACTAAAATCATTTTAAAATGGCTTTAATCACTCATTGTTGCAGTTGGTCTGATGCTCCTTGCCATGCTTAGCTCCTGATTTTTCCTCTGTTTTGCTTGGGCCATTATTTTTATTATTACTTAAACCTTTGTAAAGTGACCCTGAGTATAAAATAAAAATATGTAAATAAATCTAAATATTTAAACGAAAACTGTGCTATCCAACTGAACTGTACAGTAAGACTCACTGGACAAATGTAGAGCAGATTCTTACATGTGCAAATTATAGTGCTTTATTTTATTTTATTTGGACTGATAACTTCATATATCTTACTTAAAGTCAGTGTTAGGTTAGTGGAGAAGCAAAAAACAAAAAAGGTTGTAAATCAGTGGCAGATGATGCAGTTTGGCCTACTTTTGTTGCTTCTTTCTCTCTGAACAATATGATTGTCATACTTAAGTCACAAAAAATTAGACCTGATTCAGACTTTCATTTAAATGTGCCACAACAGGCAAATTGCTCACTGTTTGTTTGTTTTTTTTTTTTGTTTTTTTTTTTATCCAGAGAAAAATCACGTAATGTTGAAAAAGATGTACCCTTCATTTCACAAAGTTGAGTGCTCCCTAAAAACCACCCCACTTACAGATCTTTATTTGAAGTTATGGCTGTCATAATATCAGATTTGTGCTACACCGTTTTCATAATATCTATAGAATTTTTTTTTCTCTTTTTTTTTTTTGCCAATGTCTCTCTTTTGTCTGTCATCTCCCACAACAAGATTTTGTGCGGCACTAGTAGCTACACATTGCGTCATCGTCATCTTTTTTCTGCTTTATGGCAGGTGCCAACCAGCGTTAATGTGCAAATACACCATCTACTGTAGTATGTTGAACTGTCAACTAGTCAATTCTGCATGGTACTAAACCATTAGTAACATATATCCACCTCTGACAACCCAAACACACCTTCTGTCTTTCATTTTTCTTTCCTTGCTCTCTTCCTCTCTGACCTACTTAGCTGCAGTGTTTTAGTGGTCAGGTTTTGAGTTTTGACTAGTGCCAAGAGAATCATATTCTGTAATATTATTGTGTAGAGCTGTTGTTCCTAAAGCCTTTAAGGCACAAAACAAGATTATTTGTAGCTGTCCTCAATAAATTTAAGAATTAGTGTTGACTTCAACTTAATTTGAAGTTGAACCAACGATTTAAACTGGTCCTTTATGTGAACTAGAACAAAGGAATAGGGAAACTGAATAGAAACAACCCAAAAAGTCCATGAATATGAAACTAAATGAAACACATGACTGATGATACGTGGCAATGCCTTCCCTGAGAAGGTGAGGCCTCGTGCCGTGGTGTGAGGAGGAGGTGTGGTGTGTCTTAGGAGGAGGATGAGGAGATGGTAAATAGATGGTGAGAGGAACGGGTTAAGGGATGGTGAAAACAGGCAGTCGAGACCATGGAGTAGATGGAGGCAGCAACCACGGAGATGAGATGAGTGGCCAGATGGTGCTGACCCAGAGCACAACCAGGATGATAGCCCATTGTGGAGTTGATGGAGGAAAGAGCCATGATGTTGACTTGCCAGGCGACATCCGGGGGATGATCAACGGAGATGGAACCGTTCTCAGGGGCTCATCATGCCCAGGAGGAAGCTCAGGGTCAATTTTGCCAAGAGCGCTCTGTCTCCCAGCCAACGGATATCGTTTCTGGGAGCAGTTTTCGACTCGGCCCATATGAGGGCGACAGTCGCGCCAGAACGTGCTCTGGCTATCTGGCAGCTCGTGGCCTCTTTCAAAATAGGAGTCTCTCGCCCCCTCAAGGCATTTCAAAAGATGCTAGGTCTTATGGCCTCCGCGTCTCCAGTACTACAGCTGGGCCTGCTCCGTATGCGGCCCCTTCAGTACTGGCTGAAACCACTAGTTCCATCCCACGCCTGGCGTCATGGATGACTTCATATCAAGGTAAACCAGGCCTGTGTGGCAGCCCTGGCCCCTTGGAAAGACTCTCATTGGATGGAACGGTGTGTGCCCCTGGGAATGGTCTGCAGAAGGAAGGTAGTCTCGACAGACGCTTCCAACATGGGTTGGGGAGCACTGTGCGACGGCAAACCGGCCTTCGGCCTCCGGTCGAAAAGGAAGGATGACTACACATCAACTGCCTGGAAATGCTGGCAGTGTGTTTGGGCCTCCACACCTTCTTGCCGGACCTAAGGGGACACCATGTCCTAGTCCGATCAGACAGCATGACGGTAGTGTCCAACATTAATTGCCAGGGAGGACTCTCCTCGAGTCGCCTCTTTGCTCTAGTAGAGCACCTCCTAGAATGGGCTCAGCTCAACTTGCGTTTGCTGAGGGCGACGCATGTGCCAGGCAGGTTGAACCAAGGAGCAGACATGCTGTCTCGGAGCAATGTCCCCTCGAAAGAGTGGATGCTCCACCCCCAAGCGGTTCAGAAAATCTGGGAGATATTTGGCAAGGCAGAGGCGCCTCAAGAAAGCCTCAAGAGACAACTCTCACTGCCCGACTTATTTCTCGAAGGACACGACACAACTGGCCCAACCTCCTCCTTTTACGCTTTTCCCCCGATCGCCCTGATCTCACAGGTAATCAGGCGAATCAGGGAACAAGGGCACAGGGTTCTGTTGGTAGCCCCGCTCTGGAAGAACCAACACTGGTTCGCAGAGCTGTCCCAGCTGCTTGTAGCAGCTCCCCTTAGAGTGTTTTAAATACAATATCTCAGGCTAGAGCACCGTCCATGAGACGCTTCTATGTCCTTAAATGGTCGGTCTTCTCCGCCTGGTGCTCAACCCGGCGCAAAAACCCAGCTTCATGCTACATATCTCTGATATTGTCCTTACTACAAGAGCTGTTGAAAAATGGCCGTTCCCCTTCCATGCTCAAAGTCTATGTAGCAGCTATAGCAGCCTATAACGCTCCTATAGCAGGCCAATCGATGGGCAGGAACAACCTGGTTCTTCGCTTCTTGAATGGGTCCAGGAGGCTTAACCTGCCTCGCCCCTCCACAGTCCCTACATGGGATCTGTCCACGGTGCTGAGGGCTCTTAGGAGCCCTCACTTTGAGCCACTACAATCTGTTGACTTTCGTCCCCTGACACTAAAAACCATTCTGCTACTGCTGCTAGCATCGGTAAAGCGGATGGGAGATCTACAGACGCTCTCTGTGAGCCCCTCTTGCCTGGAATTCGGGCCCAACAACTCTAAAGTTGTCCTGAAACCAAGGCTCGGGTACATACTTAAGGTGCTCTCCACCCCGTTCAGAGCACAAGTAATAACTCTATCAGCACTCCCCCCCTCAGAGGAAGACCAGGAGTTACAACTACTCTGCCCAGTCAGGGCATTAAGAACCTATATCGAGCGTTCCGCCCCAATCAGGCAGTCGGAACAACTCTTTATGTGCCTTGGTGGCCGCACCAGAGGGCTTCCGGTCACTAAGCAGAGACACTCCAAATGGGTAGTTGGCGCTATTGCGCTAGCTTACTCCTCCTTGGGCCTACACTGCCCCATGGGAGTAAGAGCCCATTCGACTAGAGGCATGGCCTCGTCTTGGGCTTGGTCTAGTGGTGTGTCCATTGCAGAAATCTATGCGGCGGCCGGCTGAGCCTCGCCATCCACATTCGCCCGGTTCTATAATCTGGATGTCCCGACCTTGCAGGCCCGGGTCCTTTCTGCTTAATGGGCTCAGTCTTGCCTCAGTGGCTTTGCCTACTTGCGCTCTTGGCCCTCACGGAGTGCCGAGGCTGTAGGTTTTATTCCTGGAACGTTTACTTATGGCTGGGCTGACCTCTACGAGTTTAACCCTAGTATGTACTGCAGGGTTTCCCTGCAAAATTACTTGTCCCTCTGAGCTCCTTGTGGTGCTTAAGGCAAGTATGAGTCGTTCCTCTAAGTATAGCATGGCGGGATTGTACTGGTTCCCCATAGCGCCTTAGCAGACGCAGTACGAGTGAAGTATTGAAAAGGAAAGTACTCGGTTTCAAATGTAACCTCGGTTCCCTGAGATATGGGAACGAGTACTTAGCCATGCTATACAGTTGCACGACTCAGTCGTCGCTTCAGTCGAAGTAACCTGAGAATCCTATGGCGACATGCCCGCTTATATAGCCAGATGGCCCCGCCCATATTGGTGGGCTCTGGCTCCGCTGCCGAGCCATTGGTTCATTTTTAATTTACTGCACGAACCAATGGTTGTGCAGTTACACTGCGTTATTGAAAAAGCTCCAGTCATCGGTGAAAAAGGAGTTTTCCCATAGCGTCTTAGCAGACGCAGTACTCGTTCCCGTGAGTACGTTTTTACAAGGGAAATAAAACATGTGAAATATGTTTACATTATGCTTACTTGTGAGATTTGTCCCTTTTCAAATTTATAACAATCCTCCCATGAACATGCAGTATGATTAAAATGATTACAATTAAGTGTGCATAACTAGTAAGGTGGAGGGCGAAGTTTGAGAACCAAATTCGAAATAAACAAATGCTCGTTACTGTTGAATTTTGATGTTAAATATGCGTGGACTATAAAATATTATTCTACGTTAAATGTAAACAGTTAGCATTATCTTGACGGCTAGAGGAGGCAACACTGAAGGCAGTGTTGATGGCTCTCTCCTAAATAAGAATGTGAGCGCAATACGCAACATAGGACTCCTGCCTTTAGTTGTATTAAGGCCAAATCCCATTGCACCGACAGACGCCGACCAGTGTGGACAATCACTAGATTATAGTATGTCACTTCTCAGACATTCCTCGACCCGACAAGCACCAATTATATATTGTGTGAATGAGTGATTGGCTGGTAGCATTGTGTGTCTGGAGCGCTTTGCCCTCTATACCTGACAGATCACCGCTCCAAGGCGGGTAGCTGTGTATCATCTGACTCGGTGAGTGGCTGATGCACATTGTGCTTTATGCAATGCAGTCTGCCGTTCTGTGATGGGGGCAGCCTAAATGAGTAAGTGTCTTTTTTGATGAGTATGAGTAAGCTTTTTGTCCTCTGTACATGGCAGATCGCTGATCTGAAGTGAGGGGCTGTGTTTATTGAGTGAATGAGTGAGCAGCCAGAGGTTTTTGTGTTCTGTACACGGCAGACCACTGCTCTGACACAGGGGACTGCTTATATCATGTGAACGAGTGAGCGGGCAAAGCTTTTTGTGCTCTGTATATGGCAGATCGCTGCCCTGAGGGAAGGGGCTGCTTATACATTTACATTTAGTCATTTAGCAGACGCTTTTATCCAAAGCGACTTACAAATGAGGACAATGGAAGCAATCAAAATCAACAAAAGAGCAATGACATACAAGTGCTATAACAAGTCTCAGTTAGCTTAACGCAGTACACGTAGCAAGGATTTTTTTTTTATAATATAATAAATAAAAAGAAAACAGATAGAATAGAAAACGAATAGAGCAAGCTAGTGTTAGAGGTCTTTTTTGCTTTTGTTAATTGTATAATAAATGAAAAGAAAACAGATAGAATACAAAAAGATTAGAAAGCAAATTTTAGTTTTTTGTTTGTTTGTTTTTTAAAGAAAACATGCAGCAAATGAATAGAGTGCAAGTCTAAAAGGGACATGTTTTTTTTTGTGCTTATACAAAAAAACACATTAATGTGTTTTGTACATGGGAGAATGCAACCCTTTTTAGTAAATATGGACGTTTACTTTCATTAAAAAGGCTTATTTTTGCTATTGTAACTTAAGCTCATTTTGTAAATGTAAACAAGTCATTGAAATTTTAGACAAACACAAGCTGGGTGATTTAATGCAAATGTAATTGGTCACATTTCAAACATTCACAGCATTATGATTGGCCATGATTCATAAAAATGCCAGTACAGATGTGCCTGCTTCGCCAGAGTCACCTTGAATTCATGCATTTTTGGAAGTAATATCAGCTTCATTGATTATAAAGATAGATCACAGATCATAGATAAAAAAAGATCACAATTTGAATTAAAATTGTATTTCTCATGCTTCTGAGTGCCTACTGCAATGGTTTGGGAGTGACAACTGTATTAAAATGCAAACTGAATCTGAAATGTCAATGTCGTGATAACCATTAGAAATGGACAAGACAAAAAAAATCTGTCAGAACAGATCTGTGCATTAAAGGGATAGTTCACCCAAAAATGAAAATTCTGTCATTAATTACTCACCCTCATGTCGTTCCAAACCCGTAAGACCTCCGTTCATCTTCGGAACACAAATTAAGATATTTTTGATGGAATCTGAGAGCTCTCTGACCCTCCCATAGACAGCAAGGGTCCTTACAAGATCAACGTCCAGAAACGTAGCAAGGTGATCGGTAAAATAATCCATGTGACATCAGGGGTTCAACCGTAATTTTACGAAGCTACGAGAATACTTTTTGTGCACAAAAGAAAAACAAATAATGACTTTATTCAACAATACATATCCACTGAACGCAAACAGCATACTGTATGTTGTTCTGTGTCAGCCGCACCACACGGATACGTTTTAGTTCAAATCCAAGCACAAACAACGTAGAAAACGTATCCGGCGTGATGCAGTTGACAAAGAATAGCATACGCTGTTTGCGTTCAGTGGATACTCTCCAAAATGGCACCAGGGTGACGCTGAGGAGACGAATTGTTGAATAAAGTCGTTTTTTTTTCTTTTGCGCACAAAAAGTATTCTCGTAGCTTCGTAAAATTATGGTTGAACCCCTGATGTCACATGGATTATTTTACCGATTTCCTTGCTACGTTTCTGGACGTTGATCATGTAAGGACCCTTGCTGTCTATGGGAGGGTCAGAGAGCTCTCAGATTCTATCAAAAATATCTTAATTTGTGTTCCAAAGATGAACAGAGGTCTTACGGGTTTGGAACGACATGAGGGCGATTAATTAATGACAGAATTTTCATTTTTGGGTGAACTAACCCGTTAATTCTTGAAGTGCAGTATACCACCCACTTGTTCTGTTACCTGTAATGTAATTTGTTATTTTATTACTTTCATTTGATCTTTTTAATGCAATGTTTACATAATTGAACAATATTTGAAAGCTACATGCTAATGTTTTGATGCAATGAGTTGTGAACCTAAACATTTAGTAAATGTATAATATTGTTTGTGATTTTCTTTTTTTTTGTAATCTATATTTTTTAGGTGTGTAATTTTTACTTTATGTATTTTAGTGTATAAATACAAGACACTTAAAAGTCAAGTCTTTCTCACTCACACATATCCTTTCGCATTCAATCCTGCAGACTAAAACAGTATGTAATATTAGTAAAATGATATGTGTGTGAAATAAAATGACTTTGAAAGGAATATAACAGACAACAGTAAGTGATGAACAGAGAGATATAGAGATGTTGTCTAAACATCAACAAGACTTGTAAGCGATATTTTCTAAGAGTTGAATCATGTAACAGGCAGGATTACAACTGGCGTCTACGCAGCCCCTAATTGGTCGATTATGTTGTTTGCCATCTCTGGTGAGTGGAATTGTTTATTTAATGGACTGGCCTCCCTCCTCCCTCTTCCTTGCTTCTCTTTCCTCTCTATGGACATCACATGTGACACCCTCCCTCATCTCTTGTACTCTTCCAAAGCCTTTTATTAAACCTCAGCACATGGGCATGAAACAGCTTAGATTGCATGATGGATAATTTTTTGCAGTAAGACAAAAGCAAGTCAGTGAGCAGTGACCGGATTCCGAGTGGAGTGTTTGCTTTAATGGCTGCAACAGAGAGTGGAAAACCACGATTGCAAATATAATTTCCATTGTAATGGCAGAACATGGGCAGGCTGAGATTAGTATGGAAGAACTGGCATTAGACAGTGAAACTTCAGAACAGCACAGATCACTGCCTGCACAACCTCGTCAGGTAGGACATCTATTGGCATGTAGCTCTTTAATCTCAGAAGAAATGACAGTATGTTGTCCAGGTGCCTGCTATAAAATCTCTTAGCTGCTCGAGGTTTGCCAAACATTCTTGTTACTTTTATAGAGCAGTGTAAGTCACTGTTGAGTGTTTTTTTTTCTGCATGACCCTGAAGACAGGTAACCTATAGTTATAGATAGTATTATAGAGTTACAAGGTAGTGAAATGTACATTTATTGGGATCCAGTAGAATGATGTGTGTTAGGACAAGCACAAATGTAAGAACACTATAGGTTATTGCTCTTCTAAAACTGTTGAAAAAAAATTGGCTTAATGTTATCGAGGACTACTTGCATAGCTTTTTTTCCCCTCTGTCTATATCACATATGTAATGGTATTACCTTCAATTATATGTCTCATACATGTCTGTTAGTTTGAGAAATCACATTGGGTGAATTTTGTGGAAACAGACTGTCCTTTTTTTTCTTTTTGTGCTATATATAAGTCAATATCTTTCCATCTGAGAGCATCTACATTCTCTCTCTCTTTTTTATGCCTCTAAAGTGCACCTTTGAACAAAGCTTTAAACAAATAGCACCAATCAGATTGAGGTTCATCACATCCCTTGTGTAGGCCTGATGTTATTCTGTATATACAGTGGGTACGGAAAGTATTCAGACCCCCTTCAATTTTTCACTCTTTGTTATATTGCAGCCATCTCAGAGCATCTGTACACTTTAGAACTGCAGGGCAGTAACAGGGTCAGTGCTACAGTCAGACATCTGTTACTATGTGAGTGATTTATGTGTTTGTAATTTTTTTTTTCAATATTGTAAAATGACAATAGAATATATATTGAATAAAAACATAAAGAATACATTAAATAAAAACATAAAGCACAAAAATCTTGCAGATTTTTTTGTAGAAAAAAAATACATCGCCATCTCACTCTAACCAGAGTGACCGAAATCCACCTGACGTCGTAATTGTGAATTCCAAACTAATAAATACAAACTTCCCAAGAGGACTTGAATGTACCATCAGTGGTCTGCGGAGTAAATGTGAGGGGCTAACAACCAGATACAATATAGGTAAAAAGTTTGGCTTACTGTATGTTATTTTCATGTTGGCTGTTTAACCTGTTAGTGTTATAATGACGCCTCTAATATTTGCAAGTCAATCCACAAATCAACCTGAATGGGTTTGAACAGGTGGAAATGGACAGACTAATTATGAAGTAAACAACTCATTTACTCAGATATCTCCATTTTCATTCATGTCCCAATCAGTATGAACCTGAAGTGACATGTGAATGAATGACAGAATGATGACCTTTGAGTGCACGGTTTTAGCACTAGTAAGACCTTTGTATGTTTGGTCATAGTTTGGAGGCTGACACAAATAGGGTTACCTACATCCAGGTATTGAGATTGCTGAATGACGAAATGTCAGCCACAGTACACTGTGGTGGTGGTGAAACTGAGCATTAGTTACCAACAGAGTCAAACAAGGCTGAGCGTTTTGGGTTTTGAGTTTTTGAGCGTTCACGTGAAGAGGTAGGGGTGTCTCGATTATCTTTTGGTTGGAGGGGTAGGGGTAAGGGGAAGGCCCAGATAGCCCTTCAAACGAAGATTTTTCGGGACCACACTTCAAGCGAAGGGGTATGAATTATCTCAGCATAAACCGGCTACAGCGGCAACATGGCTGCGCGAGCGAACAAAAAGACACATAAATGTAAGCATTATTGGCATTAATAAAGATTTTAATGAAAAGTAATCATTTGTTTTATGTTACATTCAATTCATGTGTTCATATCTACGGTCATGTTATTCAAAGAAATGTTTGCAAAAAATCACTAAAGTTTGCTAAAGTCATATCATTACTAACTGCACAATAGTGCCACAACATATTTTCATGTCTAATCTGGGCGATAGCCACCGTAGACATTGTGTGGGGGCTAGTCCCCCAATAATTAGAAATCGCTAAACCTTTTCTCAAATATTGCCAATTCGAGAGAGAGAGATGTATGCGTGTATGCGCGTATGTGCGTCTCTCTTTACAATGACCGAGTTTACTTCAAAAACAGCGATTTTATGCTCTCGTTGCTGGAAAATATAATGTAGCGAGTATTTAAACTGTTATAATAAAAGTCGGGGGGGGGGGCAGCGTTGACAAGTTTCTTTGCTCCTGGATGTGTGCCGTGCGATCTCCGATATGTGTGTGTGTGTGTCAGTAAGCAGCGCATTAATATAGAACGGTAATTAAAAGCTCTAATGCACAGCAGCACACCAGTATAGGTGTGTGTATTGTAGGAGCTAGACGACGTATGATGACGTGTGACGGCATAGTAGTGGTGTCCCAATTCTTAGGGGAATATTTTCACTCAGTTTCAAGGGACAAGGGGAAGGGGTATAAAATAGAATTGGGATTGGGCCTTAGTGTTAGGGGCTTGTTTAAATCCTGATCCCTCTATATAGTCTGTATAATGCCTCAAA
>NW_015552694.1:144148-145345 GCF_001515605.1 Sinocyclocheilus anshuiensis
TCACCCCTACCCCTTGACACTCTGTTGCAAGGGACAAGGGGTAGGGGTAGGTGAAGGGGTAAAAAATAGAATTGGGATTAGTGTTCCTCTCAGAGGAGAAACTGCAGTGTATTCATGATGCCTTAGTAAGTATAAAAAAGTATAAAAGCAACTTGTAACGGCCCTTGATATTTAAAAGAACCATATCTTCTACGGGCCATCACCCACCAAAACACTATAAATTCAGCAATCCATGCTGACAATATTTGACTTGCAAATATAGATATAGTTTTATATCTCACCAGCATTCTCTCCTTAAAAGTCAACATTGACATTGAAATAAAACAGACTGTGAAAAAAGTGTCTTTGAAAATTTTGACCTGCGGGCCAAAACTAAAATATTGGTCTACAAAGCTGTAATGCTCTCAGTCCATATGCTCCCAGTGGTCTAGTCAGGATACTCTGCAGGTCTTGTGGAAACAATGTTAATGTGTCTCTTAGCCCCAGACGCACTATATAGTTTCCTCTCCAAGGGATACAGTCATTTAATGCATGTCTTTGTGTTACAGTACTCTAGGTATGGATGTTATATTAAAGGGGTCCTATTATGCTTTTTCACTTTTTAAATTTTAGTCAGTGTGTAGTGTGTATGTTTGGGCATAAAAAAGATCTAGAAAGTTACAAATCTCAAAGTGTTTTCCGGGCTTTGTGATATCACAAAGCGGCCCATTAGAATATCATTAAAAATTATTCCCGCCTACAGAAATTCGAATGGTTGGGGGGTGGGTAGGGGCGAGGTTGTGGTTAGAACGCTTGGTTGAGTGAGTGCATCAGACGAGACGACGAAGAAGAAGTGCTGCTGCAGAGTTAGTGCATCAGAGAAAACGAAGAAGAAGAGCTGCTGTGCTGTAGCTTCAAATTTTCGGCATGTCTAGAACAATTCTTACAAGTACAACACGCCGGCACCGGCTCCGCCGGTGTGCCTGCACTCATAGAAAATAATGTATTTGAATTTTAAAGATGTGTACACTGCGCTTCTCGTCCGGTGTGCGACCGCCTGAAACGCTCTTTTTTTCACCTCCGTGCCCAAACATCTTTGTTTGGGCTTCCGAAAGCAGATGATGTCAGGAAACAGTGGTTGCAATTTATTTTTTAACTCTGTTCCTGAGCATTATAACCCCAATTTGCTATTGTGTGCTGCGCATTTTACTGAGGACA
>NW_015552694.1:145503-151826 GCF_001515605.1 Sinocyclocheilus anshuiensis
TTGTGCCAGGATGGGGAGAAAGGTATTTTAATAATGTAAATTATGTGAAAAATAATGCGTTTTTCGAACCACCAAGCATGAGAGCATGTTCTAGTACACCCCGAAAACAAAATCAAGACTTTGTAAAAGAGCATAATAGGACCCCTTTAATATACATTTTATCTCAAATGTCTCAAGCCCAGCACTCTTTCTCCTTCCCCATATCTTCTTTTTCCTTATCACTTCATCCCTTTATGGAATCCTGCCTTATACACCAACTCTACTTAATATTATATGGTTATATCCAGTAGACATTATCGAGTGCACTCATTCAATCCCACAATGCATCTCCATAAAGAGTATATTAAAAATGTACACTCAACGGCTAGCCACAAGGAAATACCCATGCACTGTGAGCGATGCACCAAATGAATTCCTGTGTCTCTCGTCAAAAGATTCCATCGACAGCACATCTCTGCGTCTGAAATCGCTGACTCATTTTCATTGACTTGAGTGCAGCATTTGACACTGTGTGTCACTCTATTCTACTTGATAGACTGGAGAGTTGGCTTGATATCTCTGGTACTGTGAGATGGTTCGAAACCTACCTTACTGATTGTTCCCAGTTTGTTGTCCTGGAAAACAGATCTGCCATAGTGTTTCTCGGGGATCTGTCTTGTGCTTTTTAGTATTTATATATTTATATGGTTCCTCTAGGCTAGGCATATTAAGAAATATGGTTTAGGGTATCACTTTTATGCTGATGATACCTACATTTACATCAGGCTGTGGAATGCACTTCCTTTTACTGCTAGAAATGCTCCCACATTAGGCACTTTTAAGAAACTGTTAAAAACACATCTTTTTAAAATATATATAGATAATAGATAAATAGATAATTCATTAAATGATTATAGAAAGATAGATAAGCTAAACTGATTAGCTTTTCAATAGGGTGTTGACTAGTTTGTTTTTACTGTATTTTACTCTGTTATTATGTTACTCACCTACTGTATGCATTCTACAAAACCTTCAATAAAGTCCTTGTAATTGGTTCACACTTATCTGTGTCTGCTGCCTTACTAGTTGACAGTAATGAATTTTCCATCACATCCATCCATTCTCCAAAACGCTCATCCTATATGTAGAGTCGCAAATAATGAATGTTATATCATTAATTCTGAATTGCATAGCTCTCCTCAGACTATTTAAATCAACACACTAATTTCAGATCTCTCAGTCTCTGAGCATATTTGAATACACAGACAACCCTTCTTAGTTTCCCTTGCACTCCTGTATTCACCACACCGCTATCACTTTAGCCTGAGGCACTGAATGCTTCAGTGACTCTTTCTGGGTTTAGCGTGTGCTGATGTGATCTCATAAATGTAGGCTGTTTATATTATACTCAGTGAGGAGTAAAAGTAAACAAAGCTATGATCCAGTAGCTGACCTAGAGCAATATTCTGTTACATTTATGTCAATGTTTTTGAGTCTAGAAGCTGTTTGATTATAGTGCTTTTATCCTTTTCTGCTGATATCTTTTAATATGTCCCAGAATTCAGTGAATATTGAAGTACAAAAAGACTACTGTGTAAATCTGAAACATGTTGTGTGCGTCTCAGTTTGGTCTACTACACATACAGTACTGAAGCATGTGTGACGCTCATCTGTCATCTCACTATATAAGGACATGAACACATGAACTTCATCTCCAGAGCTGCTTTGAAAGTCACTTCACCAGTGACTCTCATTTTTACTGGAAAAAAATATTGTCAGATATAAAATACAAAAACTCAAAGACATGAGTGGCCAGTCCTTCTCCTGGAGGGCCACCTTCCTGCAGAGTTTAACTCCAACACACTCGCTTGGAAGTTCCTGGTAATCCTGAAGATCACTGCATCACTACTTATGTTGCATGAGTGCTTTACTATTGGTGGAACCCATTCAATGGCCATGTTGCTATGATTTTGGGAAACAGGAAACAGTGAGTAGATTAATTTCTCCAGCAGTGCATCATCACAGTGGTTTAAGCAGTGAGTTACAGCATTGTACAGGATACACTCCTCAGCTTAGTACTCCAGTGCTCATAGTGCTTGAGCATTTGGTTTCCTGTACAGCTTAAAACAGACTAAAACAGACTATATGATGTTTAAGGATTACTGCAAGAACAAACTAAATCAATACATCGGAGTCTCTTCAACTTAGGGCACTTTTTTATGCCCCAGTGGTAGATTTTTATTAGAAGTAACAGATGTAACCTTTTTGCTATATAAAGAGTACATTAAAATTACATGGAAACTTTTTACAATGTTTTCATCATTCATTTTTCTCTATTATATTTTTATTTTCCAAAATCAGAAAACTTTCAGTCTTAAACTATGGAAATCTATCATATTATTAATTATTGTATTTTTAAAACGATGATGATCTATTGAAACCGTGAGATAAACATCAGCTATTTCAATATTGATTGTGTGAAAATGATTTATATACAGTTTTCAAAAAATATGGCTTTTCCTTTCAAATGTGGTGTCATTGCCACCATACATTTTTGCCCATGTTAAGCTAGTGTACTTGTTTACCAAAAAGACAAGTGTCAGTGAGACATTATGAGACATGAGAAAATAAAGAAAATTCTAGTAATTATGACTTTATGTATATATATATATATATATAATATTGCTTGCAAATTATGCAAGTGGGATATTAGCCTTGGCAAGACAGAAGCAGTTGCCTTTTTGTTCCAAAAATTCCATGGCCATCGTTTCTATTACATGCAAGTGTGGAAATGGTATTTTAGGCAAATGTACCTAAAGTCCACAGGGCCAAAAGTGCCAATGTTATATTCACATGTTATATTAATCTCTCTCGCTCTTATCTGTCACATCCTATTGGTTACCCCTTCTCATGCACCAATGATGCTGAACTGTGCACTAGACTAGAGTCTAATTTCTCTCTATTTCCCCATGCCCTCATCCCTCTTTCTTTCCAGGATGATAACTGGGGTGAGACTACGACAGCTGTCACTGGCACCTCAGAACACTCTCTATCTCAGGAGGACATTGTTCGCATCAGCAAAGACCTCGACGACAGCGTGGGCCTGGACTGCAAACGTTATCTAAATGTGGCTCTGTCTGTCATCCTGGGACTCGTGGTTCTTCTGACTCCACTTGCCTTCCTTATCCTGCCTCACCTCCTCTGGCCTGATAGACTGAGAGCCTGTGGAACGGCCTGTGAAGGTCTCTTTATATCTGTGGCATTTAAACTGCTAATTTTGTTGTTGGCAGTGTGGGCTCTATTCTTCAGGCCACCTAGGGCTGGTTTGCCAAGAATCTTCGTCTTTCGAGCCTTATTAGCCACATTGGTGCTACTGTTTGTGCTTTCCTATTGGTTGTTTTATGGAATACGCATCCTGGACTCACAGGTGAGGCTAAAGTGTGCCTACTTCTTCCAAAAATTTAAATTATATCTAATCATATATATATATAAATCATCCTTTCAACAAAAAGTAAGATATTTTGAAAAATGTTTTAATTCAGCTGTTTTGTCCATACAAAGTCAGTGGGGTCCAAAACAACATTTTATGGCCAAAAAAAAAATTTTTTTTAAACATATTTTTCCCCCTTATTTATTTCACATGCCTACGTTTGGAATAATGTGGGAGTGAGTAAATGATGACAGAATTTTCATTTTTAGGTAAACTGTTCAGTCTAAAACTGAAGTGTACACTGAAGTGTGCAGTTTAAAACTGTCTGAAAAGTGGCAGTTGTTTGTGTAGCCCACACTAAATACAGACTAACCCTAACACTAACTTTGGAGCCATATTTGTGACTTATATACACTCCATATTTGTGGAGTGTGATTTGTGACAATAATGAGGATTAAGCTTAAATCTAGATTAATCTAGATTTATCTAACAATGATGTTGCACCAAACTTAAAAGTTTATTTAAAATAAGGCAGACTTACATTTAAACGATCATTTTGATCCTGGTTTTGATTAGCATTCTAGATATATTATCTTTAATCCTGTTGCTCTATTACTTTAAACTTTGATTTAAATCTCAGTCAGGAATGAACTTTACATTTGAGGAGATGAGGAGGTTTAACTAATAATAAAATCACCTACAGTTAAAAATATGTGACTGACTGAAAAAAGACAAGCAGTGTAACTGCTTTTACATGTAAAAACCGAAGTGGACTGTGGGCTGAACTTCACCAACACTAAAAAAATTAAGCTCACTAGCATGACCCATTCTTGCCAATCTCTAGTAACATCTTCTCTGTGTGAGTACTAGTCCTAATCTCCTGTACTTTGTAACTTTAAAATATCAACATGTCACATATCACAGAGAAACATTTCCAGTAATTTTATGTACCGGCTAATTCTCACATTGCCCTACTATATGTAACAGGCACTGACACTCTCTCTGTCTGTTCCAGGATGAGGACTACCAAGGGATTGTGCAGTATGCTGTTTCACTAGTGGACGCTCTGCTCTTTATCCACTACCTGGCCATTGTGCTGCTGGAGCTCAGGCAGTTACAGCCGTTCTTCTCTCTGTGTGTCACACGCTCCACGGATGGAGCAACACAACACTATAACTTGGGTCAACTCAGGTTAGAACATTGTCAACAAACTGCTAGATTTATGTAGTTAATTCCTTTTTAATACTCATCTAAAATGATTTGTTTTTTAGAATATATATATTTTTTTTCTCTTTTGTAATTTGTATAATATATATAGGCCTACTGTAAATGTAAGTATTTACAAAAATGTACATTTTGTACATTCAGCTTTCCTCACATGATCAAAGTGTTTCAGTAAGTCCTTTATACTCAGACATGGCCACATTTTACTTTGTAAAATCAGACATGAGAACTGTTTTGAGAAAGCCCATGAAAGAGACAATAAGCATAGAGAACTCAGCTGCTGTGTGAGTGTTTGGAGTATCGTATACATGATGTCATTCAGTGTGCACTTTGTTGCATGTCCAGTCCTCATATTGCATGAGAGTCATTCTTACAGTTTGGTGGACCTTAGATTGAGCAGGTTTGTAGAAAAAAAATATATATAAATTCAATTATTGTTAGTGTTATCATAGGGATAAACTATCTGTCCATCAGAAAAACAAGCTCAGGATAATATGTCAAGCTCAAGATTCAAGATTCAAGATTTTTATTTGTCACATACGCTAGTATACAAGCTAGTATGACCTAATAATCCTGACCAAATATTTAACATTCTTGGAAATTTGTTCACCTTGTTACATGACATTTTTATAATGTAGTGTGTAACAGGATGGACATTTTAAGCTAATGAATCCTACTACTAGTTGCCAGCAGATTAACATTTAGAAAGATATTTAAAGGGATAGTTCACCCAAAAATGAAAATTTGATGTTTATCTGCTTACCCCCAGGGCATCCAAGATGTAGGTGACTTTGTTTCTTCAGTAGAACACATATGATGATTTTTAACTTTAACCGTTGCAGTCTATCAGTTGTATAATGCATGGCAATGGTAAAAAAAATCTATGAGAGTAAAAAAAACATGCACAGACAAATCCAAATTAAACCCTGCAGCTCGTGACGACACATTGACGTCCTAAGACACGAAACGATTGGTTTGTGCGAGAAACCGAACAGTATTTATATCATATTTTACCTCTAATACACCACTATGTCCAACTGTCTTTGGGTGCGCGCATGGCATCCGGTGCGTGAGGTGTGTACGCGCTCTGGCGTAGTCAATACTGTCTCTCACAGTTATATCGTTGGGTAATTATACTTTATATAAAACGCGGGCATCAGGGAGCCGCTATTAATATGTGGGGCTGCGGGGCATTGAAACATTGAATTTCGAATGCACAATCGCTTTTTACTTTCACTTTCGAGATTTGCGATCGCACGTGCTCTGTGTAAACTACAGCGGCAGTACTTACCACACATTTTAGTCATCTCTCCTTACTCTGTTTATGTAGTAAGTGAAATCTTATGTACTGTAATGTAACAGGCTACTGCTAGCAAGCAGCTAACCATGTCCTTTTAGTGGCTCGTGTTATTTTATTAGAACTCGCGTTATTTGTTTTCCGTGCCTTTTTTAATACAGACACCAACCCATCCCTGCACATCACATCCCCTGCACAGCCTGGAACATAACATTTATTTCCATGATCTGCCATTTTCGCTATTATCCTCGCTTGTTTCTTCACAATACCTACAGAACTTCTGATGGTTCGGCTGGCATAGAACATGGGCGGGTATATGCAAATATTGGGGGCGTACATATTAGTGATCCTGACTGTAACGTCACGGTCGGTGTTATGTTCTTATTCGCCTAT
>NW_015552694.1:152920-166903 GCF_001515605.1 Sinocyclocheilus anshuiensis
TTTGTCAGTGGTACTGAGGATCTGCAAATCATTCGCCATCGTCCTCAGTCATCTCTCCTTACTCTGTTTATGTAGTAAGTGAAATCTTATGTACTGTAATGTAACAGGCTACTGCTAGCAAGCAGCTAACCATGTCCTTTTAGTGGCTCGTGTTATTTTATTAGAACTCGCGTTATTTGTTTTCCGTGCCTTTTTTAATACAGACACCAACCCATCCCTGCACATCACATCCCCTGCACAGCCTGGAACATAACATTTATTTCCATGATCTGACATTTTCGCTATTATCCTTGCTTGTTTCTTCACAATACCTGCAGAACTTCTGATGATTCGGCTGTGCAGGTTCGGCTGGCGGCTGGCATAGAACATGGGCGGGTATATGCAAATGTTGGGGGCGTAACTATTAGTGATCCCGACTGTAACGTCACAGTCAGTGTTATGTTCTGATTCATCTATTTTTCAGTGGTCTTTTGCATGCACGAGATTTACATAAGAAGGAGGAAACAATGGTGTTTGAGGCTCACGGTATGTCATTTCCTTGTACAGAACTGTTATTATTCAACTATGCCAAGGTAAATACAGTTCTACTTAATGCTTTTTGACTTGTCACGGAAGTTCAGTATAAGCATTCAAATGATTCAAGCACAAAAACTGTTCAAGCACAAAAACTTGTACTCACATACTGTTTTCTGTGCACTCACACCCAAAGCTAGATTCAGTCATTGCTCCAGATTGTTGCTATGACGGGTCACTCAAATGCCATTTGTTTTCAGTGTAGGTTTAGTTTTAGGCTGCAATCACCACTTCTCTCTCTCTATTATGTGATGTCTCATTGAGGGTCAAAATATTTGAGAATAAGAATGTGCAGAAATGTGGAAAAAAAAGTGAACAAGAATCAAACCTGTGTGCATTTCTTTCTTCTGTGGAGCACAAAAGATGAATGGTCTCAGTTTTTTTCCTCCATAAAATTAAAGTCAGTTTTAGTAAATGATGTTCCTTAATGTTCTTCAAAATACATTATTTTGTGAAAAAAGTGCATACAAGTTTGGAACAACATGAGGTTGAGTAGATGATGACAAAATTTTCATTTTTTTGGTTAACTGTTAGCGTTCCACTGTACTTCCCGCGGTATACTGCGTGTTTTTAAGGGTTAACTTCGTGACATACAACAACTCAAAAAAAAAAAAAAAAAGCTAAACATGTCACATATCTTTTGAAAGCTGAGATTCTTGTGATTCAAATGATGACCATTTTAAGATACAATCAACACAGCAGGTACAATCAGTGTCTTTGTCAGACCGCCAACAAGGCTTCATGCTGTGATCCCATTGTGTTTTCCTGCTAATATCTCCCAGCTATAGTCATCTGCAGGCATCTGTTTACAAAAAAAATGTAAGCGGAATGTTTTTTTTCCTTTTTCAGTGTGTTCAAAGTTCCATTACTCAATACCAGTAAGACTTAAAGTGATTCTGAGGTTTGTTCTGTTTTGTGTCTCCCTATTTCTTTTCAAATTCGTATCCTCTTTTTCCTTCTTTTTTCTTGTCTGCAAATATAATTGCTAATCATTTCCAACTCCAATATATCTATGCCAAATCCACCAATCATACAGATCTTTTCAGATATACTCATTGATCCCTTTTCCCTCTAATGTTATTAAATTCAAGTTCTTCCTGGTGTTTCTATTCTGCTCCACTTTGTCATGATTATAAGAGCTGGAACTCAGGCATCTGTGTCTCTTGTTACGTGTCTGGCATGGATGCTGCTATGTTTTCATAATTGCATACCTCCGTGGACCCAATAGCTTGTTTGTATTCATACTGACATCCTAAAATCATTGCAACCCTAGTCCCAGATCAGCTGGAAAAGGAGAGATCCTAAAACACTTAGCAAGTGCCAATGGCACAAAAACCTGTTTCTGAAAAGAAGTAGGCCACCTCTCCCTTTTATTTTCTCTCCTTCTGAGTGTCTATTGTGTAGTGAGGTGTCTGCTTATCCTCAGGGTGGACAGTAGAGCATCTGTAGCATGTATGTAAATAGGAAACACATGCCGTGATCAAGCACAAGCTCACTACAATCAGGTTAGCATGGCTTAACAAATCACACAAGCTTCTGGCTGAGGCATCTGGCCCCAGTATAACTGTCGCCATATTGAGTGACCCAAACACACTCACACTTAGCAGCTAGTGGAGTCTGTTATCCTGATTTGAGGCCAAGTGTGTAATTTTCTCTTCTGTCTGGGAGACATGAACAACACCATATTACTATGTTTCTCTCTGGCATACACCCAAAGCACACATGAATTCCAGTAAAGCAGCATTGCATTTGTATAACGTCTACAGTTTGAAAAGTCTGTTTTGTTTGACTAATGTTTCTGAATGACATACTTAACACTTAGAGACCCACAGCAGCAAAACTCAAACACATATTATTGCACTTTAAAAACCATTGGATTGAAAGTAACCCAATTTGGGGTGTTTTGCAAACCACAGATAAGTAAAATATGGACAAACCCAACCTTTTGGGTCTTTGTATTTAACCAGTGGTGGACGAAGTACACAAATCAAGTACTTGAGTAAAAGTACAGATACATATAATAAAATATTACTCCAGTAAAAGTAAAAGTACTCCTTTTTCAATTTTACTCGAGTGAAAGTACAAAAGTACTCGATTTTTTATGTACTTAAGTAAAAAAGTACTGATAGATAGATTTATTTTGCAATTTTATATAGGCTACTTAATTTAATTTTATATCGGCACATATTTTTTATAATCCTACTGCTCAAAATACCTGGGATTTTCCCAAAATAACCACTATATGGAGTCAAGATATATTTTTGTTGTTGATATAGTAACGAATTAAAACTACTCCGTTACTGTCCACCACTGTATTTAACCCATAATAATGGGTTGATTTATGCTAGTTTTTTTAAATAGGAATACTAGCTTTTTTATCTCATACTTGGGTTCATATTTCCAGACAAACTTAAATCCTGTAAAAGGCAGTAAAATACACCACTATATAACCACTGTGTTTACATGATTTACTTGATTTCGGATGAATACAGTTCTTAATACAGCATATTTTATACAGTTTTTATTAATGTATACAATATTTAAAGTCTTTTTTTAATTAAACTCCAAACATTTTAGAAATAAACATGTAACATTTATAACATTTTATTTCAAGTGTAATCAACTGTTCTGTTATCCTTTTTCCAACAAAATAGTGCTGGATATATCCCAAAATATGATCCAACAGACTCAACAATAAATTAATAAATCAATATTAATCACGGATAACTCTCAACAACAACTCTCAGATAATAACGCAAAATAAAACTATAAGTCACAGTTAAAATACTCTTGAAAGGAAAACCTGGAGGTACCTGGATACTCAAATATGACAGTGGTGAATTACAGTTTTGCACCGTTAACCACTATAACCCCAAAACAAAATGTGTGTAAATATCATGTTTTTATTCCTAAAAACACAACAGTATCAGTGCTTGGATCTCTGCGAGTCAAATCACTGACAGACATTGTTGTCAGTGAATCAGAGATCTAGATGTTGTTTTGCACATAGATTATATGTTCACTTAGATCAGGGCTGTCCAAACTCGGTCCTGGAGGGCCGGTGTCCTGCAGAGTTTAGCTCCAACCCTAATTAAACACACCTGAACCAGCTAATCAAGCTCTTACTAGGCATAGAAACTTCCAGTCAGGTGTGTTGAGGCAAGTTGGAGCTAAACTCTGCAGGACACCGGCCCTCCAGGACCGAGTTTGGACAGCCCTGACTTAGATGAACTCTCCATGTAGGTTAACTATATTTTTCATTAAAACGAGGTAACAGTAAGTTGTCCTCTATAGGAGCATATAATTCCTCATGTAAAATCATTTTAATAATATAAAGCCACTATTAATATTAACTCCACACTATTCTTTCTTTACACAGTTATTGAAGGAATCTGAATCAACACTGAACTGACCACAGTCGAATAATGACACTATTTTTTAGAGCTGCTTTATCATCCATCATTGAATCATTATTGTCCTGTTTATTCCTGTAACCTGCTTTGAAACAATCTGTATTGTATAAAGTGCTATATAAATAAATGTGACTTGACCTCACTTGACTTCCTCTTCTGGTCTTTTCCATGTGTAGCATCCAGAGGGCAGCAGTGGTTATCTTAGAGAACTACTACAAAGACTTCCCTGTCCATAACCCTGCGATGCTAACAGCTTCCAAGTCCCGCACCGCCAAACACCTGGCAGGCCTCAAAGTCTACAACGTGGATGGTGAGTTCACAACCACTCGAGTATACAGGAATCATTTCCATTTGCTCGGAAAATGTGTTTTGCCTGTCAAATGCTTTTCCAGTTCAGTGATTTTAAATCAGATCTCAGAGCTTTGTTGACTTTGACATGACTGTACCAGTGGTACTGAAGTGATGTTGTGATGAATTGTTTGTGACCACTGAAGATGATGCTGTTGTTAACACTTATCTTCTCTGGTTTTGTGTCCCTGCCTAACAGTCTTTCAAATTTAAACTGAAAGCTTACCTTTTGGACAGTAAGTGGATCATTAAACTGTCCCTTTATTTTGGCCCAAAACACTTTGTTGCTGCACAGTAATCACTGATGAATGAGCACATGTTTTCTGGGCACCAAAGTGGAATTTTTGTAAGAATTTTGTTTATATATTATTTGTTTGTCTGCACCAGTGAAGTCACATATTTCCCTAGAAACTGCACAGAACTAGTTATTTCAGATCCCCCAGGTTTTAGATAAGCTATTTGTAATTAGTCACCAATAGCAGCTGATGCTTTTACAAGAGTGTGTACATACATGTCTGCACTTCTACAGCTAAATGTTTAGAATGACATTACTTTGTGTCGGACTTAGTTACAGCCACATTTTTAAAGTCATGAATATAATTAAGTCAGCGTTTGTAATCTATGCTTTTACATTAGAACCAATTGAAATATAGTAATCATCCTGGGGGACAAAAAGTTCCCAAAGTCACCCACATATGTACATTGTACGTACATGGATAAATATATCATTGCCACAGTTTTGATACAATTACTGTATAAGGAAAAAGCAGTGCTTCATATGCACAGTAGTTCTAAAGCAATTGCCTGTTTCACACCTGAAATTTTAGTGACAATCACCTGGAAAAAAAGGTAATTAAAGAATGGTAGCAGAGATTTTATATATGAGATAGAAACAGTTCCAGCGTGGAATACGATTGCAGTTTGACTGAGGCAATCAAATATATGTGCTGAATAATTTACCACTCTAGTGCAATCTGCTCTTCTTTGTGTGATTTTGGCTGCTGTGCTTTTTAGTATTTAGTGAGTTTTCTCAGAGAAAACTCTCACACTGGTTTCCACAAAAAAATCCAAAAATACAGCACATTTCAAGTCATACACTTTTTTTCACACTTCTTTTTGACTTTGATCTGTATGTCTTCCTGCATGTCTCCTTGTACTTGACCAGACACACATTCCAACATGCCCACAAACAATTCCATTCTATCCTGCATTGGAAATGACTGGGTTGTACTATCATTAGTTTGTAGGGTTGTTCAAGGTAACAGGCGTTTAATGAAACTTCATCCTGGCATCTGATAAAGACCGTGACATACCAAGCAGTCAGTCAGCTGTCATAAAAGGTTTGTCAGCTCAGTTTTTGCAGCGTTTTTCAAAACGTCAGCACAAGTTGGACCCTTGTGGGATTTTTGGCCAATTGAACATGGTTGAAATGGCATTGAGCAGTCGGTGATAGAGATCACTCTGATTGGCTGCTCAGCTTAGCGAACCAGTGCATGAGAAGAAAAACAAAAGCAAATAAAGTCAAGAGGACGCACACAGAAGCTCTTCTAATTTTATGTCATCTTTCCTGAACATATGAATTTGCGTATATTTTCAGGCCACATGGCCATCTGGAATGAAGAAAGTGATCAACATGATTCTTATTCAGAATGGTATACAAATGCTGCTTTGTTCAGGGTTTGTATATCGGCAGTCCTAGTTTCGCTTTCTCTTTTTTAATGACGAATACAGACTACTGCCACCTGCTGATATATACAGTTATTTCCTCTCACACAGGCACAGAATGTACATGCTATTTGGCCTTTGGCTGTAGTCTTTGCAGTGTTTAAACACAACTTTTTATCCCAGACACATGTGGTGCGAGGTGACAACACAGTCGGCTTTCATCACCGCCAGTTCTTTGTTGTCGGTTTGGTGTGTCAAGGCCTTAAGACTGCATAAGTAAAAAAGTAACTAAAGATGTACTTATTAAGTACTGATTGAGTAAACAGATGTGACTTGCTGTCCAAGATAGAGGGCTTGTGCTTAAGATTCAACTCTAAAAATTTCCCTGAATTACTCAGAAGTGAAATCAGTCATGAAATCTGTCAGGAGTTGGGTGGTGATGGAATTATGTACTTTTACATTATCGAGCTAAACAGCTGTTTATATACTCTTGCATTTTGATTAGCATGATTCAATTAACAAACTCTTTCCAAACCCTTCTTTAGCTCTCCAGTTTTTTTCATGAATTTTGTGGAAATATTATCGAAATTTTGGCGTGCATTCCCAAACAGGAGGCATCCACCTCCAAAAGCAATGACCATATTTATTGTGTTTTGTCTGCTCGCTCTGAGGTGCAAGTAATTTATTATATATGAAAATTATTCATCCAATGTGTGATTTAGGTGTCCCCTTCATCTTTTTAAGCAGTGTATATATTTTTTCCATTATAAATTATTATCAGCATAAAAATTTGAGAGTTAACCTGAAAAATGAACAGAAATGTTAGAATTTAGAATTTATTTTATTTAGAATGTCTCGCGTTTGCTTTTACATAAAAAAAATATAAATCATGTTATCTAACTTGATTTGAAAATGTTTTAAAACAGTATGTGCATTCAAGCAAGGAAAGCTGACCTATTGTACAAAAAAACTCACATAATCAGTCACAAATTTGCTTGATTTGTAAATTAGAAGTTATTCTTCATTGTACATCTTTCCATGGTTGTTTACATAGTTGTTTATTAGTTCCTCACTTGTTCCTAGTTCTGTCAATTATCTCTCATTGTGAATTTAAAGGGATAGTTCACCCAAAAATGAAAATTCTGTCATTAATTACTCACCCTCATGTCGTTTCAAACCCGTAAGACCTTCGTTCATCTTCGGAACACAAATTAAGATATTTTTGATGGAATCTGAGAGCTGTCTGACCCTGCATAGACAGCAATACAATTGAAATGTTCCCAAGTCCAGAAACGTAGCAAGGAGACTGGTAAAATAATCCATGTGACATCAGGGGTTCAACCGTAATTCTAAGAAGCTATGAGAATACTTTTTGTGCGCAAAAGGAAAAAAAAACGACTTTATTCAACAATTCGTCTCCTCCGCGTCACCCTGTAGCGCAATTTTGGAGAGTATCCACTGGACATAAACAGCGTGTGCTGTTCTGAGTCAGATGCGTCACACGGATACGCTGTTTCTGTTCAGATCAAATCACAACAACGTAGGAAACAGATCCGGCGTGACACAGCTGACACAGAACAGCATACGCTGTTTATGTCCAGCGGATACTCTCCAAAACTGCGCTACAGGGTGACGTGGAGGAGACAAATTGTTGAATAAAGTCGTCATTTTTTTTCCTTTTGCGCACAAAAAGTATTCTCGTAGCTTCGTATAATTGCGGATGAACCACTGATGTCACATGGATTATTTTACAGATCTCCTTGCTACGTTTCTGGACTTGGGAACATTTCAGTTGTATTGCTGTCTATGCAGGGTCAGACAGCTCTCAGATTCCATCAAAAATATCTTAATTTGTGTTCCGAAGATGAACGAAGGTCTTACGGGTTTGAAACGACATGAGGATGAGTAATTAATGACAGAATTTTCATTTTTGGGTGAACTAACCCTTTAAGCCCTAAGTTCCTACTGTTCATGGTTCGTTCTCGTTAATGTTTGTGGTTGTGTTTCCCTGAGCTGTTTCCTAGGTATGCCCGAGTGTTTGTTATTAAAGATTGTTCTATTTGGATTCTCTATCGTTGTGCGCTTATTTGCAGCCACCGTAACATAAAACAAGATGGAACCAAAACTAATATGGATATACCACCCATCTAGCTGCTATGCTTAGAGCAGGAGCAGCAGTTTCTCGAGGACCACACTTGTGGATTTCTGCAACTGACGTGCCACACTAACTACCCGGATCGCACCCTGTGCACAAAGGCACTTCTGCCTCGTGTTGGTCCTCCAGAGGATTTTGCCACGTTGGTGGAATGGGTGCTGGTGAGTTGCAGATCTCCATTCGCCATCTCCACTGTGGAAGGCTTGACCAGCCCCACTCCAGACCCAAAGCCCAGCCAGCCACCTCCCACACTTTCCATGGACAAGACGCCAGAGCCCACGGCAGACAGAGTGCCCAAGCCTGCCGCAATCAAAATTTAAAAAATCGATTTTGTAAATGTTTGTTAACAACGTGATGTCGGAACAGAGATTGTGGAAGTCAAATGCGAGAGCAGTGCAGTACCCGGACAGTTTACAGAATGCACATGGCAGGCTTGCAACGGGGGAAGCGTTATGAATGAAGCTTACCTGACAACCACTTTTCTTATATTGATATCTTAATATAGAAAATAGCCTTAAATCAGGTAGACACAGATTCTGCTGCATATTAACCAGCTGCATATTTATTACATGCACAAAATATTATCTTTGAAGTTTCCATAGATGAATATGGGAACAGACTTTTAACATCTAGACACAAGAGAGGCTGGATTTGAATAACTTAAAAATAGTGAGTAATGTGAAGGAATTTTAAAGGCATAGTTCATCCCAAAATGGAACTTATGTCATATTTATTCACTCTTATTTCATTCCAAATCCACATGACTTTTT
Organism: Sinocyclocheilus anshuiensis; assembly: GCF_001515605.1. Lineage (NCBI taxonomy): Eukaryota > Metazoa > Chordata > Actinopteri > Cypriniformes > Cyprinidae > Sinocyclocheilus > Sinocyclocheilus anshuiensis. Next base: position 161,845 of record NW_015552694.1, read on the forward strand.
CTTCTGTGGAATACAAAGGAAGAAGTCTACTGGTAGCATTTTTTCATGCAGTCACAATGAATGGTGGTGAAGCTTTCAAGCTTTAACAAGTACGCAAAAGCAGTGTACAGTAATCCACGCAGCTTGTGCTCAGTAATCCAAGACTTTGAAAGCAGTATGAAAGATTTGTGTGTGGAACAAACTGAAATCGTGAATAAATCATTCATACCAGTTTTGCATTGAAACTTAAGAAAAAAATTGGGGGAAACATGTCAGTGACTTGCTGCCAGGCATGAAAACTGGCCATATATTACAAGCCACAAGATATTTCCAGTCAGACCACAGCTTGATTGGTAAATGTCACTATAGCACAGTCTCCACTTCTTCGATCTGCACTTATCATTACTGACACAAACCTTGTTACTCAGTATCAGTATTACCAGGATCAGTGCACTGAAAAAAAATTAAATGACCGAAGTGCATTTTTATATTGTTCTAATCAAAAACCTCTCTACACAGTAACTTCTCATACAGACTACATGGTTCAGCATAAACCTATTGAACTGACACCACCAGATGAGAACAAACACCTGAATTGAATCAAGTTGAACTATTGTCTTCTGTGGAGCTGCTCCACATCTGAATCACATCTTGCAACATCAACACTGTTATCGAACTGAGCTGAATCAACATTGAAATGACTAAAGCTGAATAACAACATTGTTGCCTTTCTTTAAATTCACAAATTCACACTGTTATTGATTTGAACTGAACCAACACTAAACTGACTTGTATTGAACTGAGCAATGGCAGCGCTGTCTTTTAGAACTGCTTTACAGCAGAATCTGAACTGTCTCCATAGTTGAGTTTCCATAATTGATTCTGCTTTTTTTCTTGTTCATCACTGTGAAGCTGCCACAATCTGTAAATGTAAAAAGCGCTATACAAATCAAGATGACTTGACTTGACTAAACAGTCTCAATGCATGTGTGTCCCATCATGGTCAGGTCCAGGAGGGAATAATGCAGCTGCTGGTATAGCCCAGTCTCAGTCTCGAGCAATGATTGCTGCTGCTGCCCGCCGCAGAGACAGCAGTCATAACGAACTCTACTACGAAGAGGCCGAACATCAGAGACGTGTCCGCAAACGCAGGGCTAGGTGAGAGAACTTTGGTGTAGAGATTTAGATAGATATTTGGCAAATAATTTTACTTATAAAGTATTCAGCATGAATGAATCATGATAAAAATAGATTCTCAAAATGAAATGGGATAATTTCTAATAGTGATTAAATCAGACAAAAGATTGCATTACACATTCACATTACATTACTTTAGAGCAGAGGTTCTCATGTGTTTGGTGACTCTGCTTTTTAAAATAGCAGGGCAGTACATTTTTGTCCCCCTATTCAAATCTGACTCACATGAGAATGTGAGTTTACATAAGCACATAACATAATGGTGACTGTGATTTCACCAAGTACAACATGTTCCTGGATCAACATCCTTGTTGATCCTGGAACAACATTCCAATTAACCAATCAGAATTGAGGGATAACTTTTAAGGAAATATCTGTTTTAGGCTTACGATCAGGGTTAGGTGCTTCTACACCCTTGTTAATCAGCTATCATTTCACACTGTTTTTAGGAATAAATTATGGGTAGGGACCAGGGTTAGGTTTAGGGGTATGGATTGGGTTTAGTCTATATTTTTGGACAGTAATGTTGATTCAGGATCAACAAAAGATGTTGATCCAGGAACATGTCAATAATTGTCAATAACAAATAATTGCAGTGTACAGTGTACTTAGTGTAAGTCTACTGCATTCCCCAGTTTACAGTGCCCCACACTTTGAGAATCACTGCTCTAGAGAACTGAAAGATTGTGAAACTAGAGGAATTTTGAATCTGGACTGTGTGACGACAACCTTTCTTTCCCAGGCTGGTGGTAGCAGTGGAGGAGGCATTTACACACATTTGTCGCATGCAAGAGGAGGAGCAGAAGAAGGCATCTGGTGACGTGATGGACCCACGTGAAGCGGCTCAAGCCATCTTCCCTTCCATGGCCCGAGCACTGCAGAAATACCTCCGTACCACCAGACAACAGCACCTCCACAGTATGGAGAGCATACAGCAGCACTTAGCCTTCTGCATCACAAACAACATGACACCCAAGGTGAGGCCACTGACAGTGAGAATCCCAGTCAGGTGGTTTTTATCGCAAAATAATCCCAGACAGGGTGATCATGTATAATCTTGAAGGGGTTCATTTTACAATAAAGTCTGGCAGCATACGGAGATAGGAAGGCAACCAGGCATGTCCGAATCCAATGATGATGTCATGTCCTTTCATCTGATCGATTTTTGAAGGCAGCATTAATGTATCCTTTGCTGCCTATGATATGGCACAATCCTGCACGTTCCATTCCATGACAGTTGAGCTTAAAAATATAGAGTGCCTGAAAGTTATCACCAAACCTATACTGTTTTGTTTTAAATCATTAAACTATTATGCTGCTTCTAAAGTCTGTCTGAAATCAGTTTCGTGAGGCACCTTCATCCGCAAACACCGCCTGCAAAGTCATTGTCTGATAGAGCAGCAAGGGAACAAGTCAACTTTCTAAGCTTTTAGATGCAGCTTTAGACATTAAGTTTATTCAGGTATTATTATGTGAGTGCTACGAGATACATAAAACTAGAAAAATATAGTTTTGCTCTCATAATGCACAAATATTTGATAGCAGTATGCCATGATTGAGCAGAATCTAGAATGCAATATGTATTGATTAAAGCCCGATTCGGACGGTAATTGTTTCTCATTTGGACGTCTGTAAAAATAAATTTACATCTCACCTCAGTGATAAAACTCGTGGACTCGGATGGAGATCTATTCACAGTGGAGGAGCGAGTTCTGTGATCCTACGAACCTGGGAACGTGCTGCTCACGTGGCCAGTCACATGATTGTCTGCTGTAAATAAAATGAATTTTATTTACAGATTTATTCTTATTATTGTGTAAAATGAATTTAAAAATACTTATTATTATGTAAAATGTATTCTTATTATTCCAAGCATATTTTATCATATATAATCCTATTTATTATTTGAATTTTTAAATCTCCTGTTTAAAAATAGCAAAATAGACGTGCTATAGTTGTATATAATTATACGCGATATATATATTTTTATAATACACATTTTAAAATGCTATTGCATACCTGCTGCTGCCACAATAAAGAGCCATTTTGAATGTTTACGTGCTTTTCTTCTCTTTCTGCTCCCAGTCGCTGTGGTGGAGCAGTTATGAAGTATTGTTATTTTAAATACTTTCCAGCATTTCAGAAATAGGCTAAATATGTATGCAAATTACACTGAAGTAGGCTACAACGTTACCTTACGGTGTTCGGGAGTGCTCAAAAAGCGTTTAAACACTGAATTTTGAATCAATTTCTTCTCGTAAACTCAGAGATGTGGATTCGGACAGCAATTAAATTACCACACGAACTTGGTGTTTGTCAAAAAACAGTAGGTAATTCGGCCGGGGATTTTTATGGGGGTGGTGAGAGAAAAACACAGACATCCTGGATTCCGACGGTATTAAAATCACCAACTACCCCCTGTAAATGGTGAAAATCATTTACTTCCCACTGAGAAACAATTACCGTCCGAATAGGGCTTAAGACTGATACAATGTGCCAGGTTTCAGTACAAGTCAGTGGAACTTTTAGTGGAGTCAAAGATATGTTTGCTTGACTCATTATTGCTCAAACTCTCATTAAAGGGGTCATATGATGCTGCTAAAAAGAACATTATTTTGTGTATTTGGTGTAATGAAATGGCCGGTGGGCTTGAGAACGGCGCAGCCGGCGATTTCGACGAAGGAGCGTCCGGAAGGCATTATGCTAATATTTCCACATAGTGACGTAGATATGTGGGGGCGTGTTAGAACGAGCCGTTTTAGGTAGGTGTGGCTGACTCTTAACTTTTATAAAGAATATCTCTTTGGATTTGAGACTTTAGTCTTTGCAACTTTACAGATCTTCTTTATGCACCAAGAGCTTGTAACACTCCAAAGAGAAAGGAAAAATTGAAATCGCATCATATGACCCCTTTAACTTGTGTCTAATGTTAGATGATTGTAATGCTGAAGTGCTGTGTATTTTTGTTTCTCAGGCATTTTTGGAGAGTTATCTGACCACAGGCCCTACACTGCAGTATGGAAAGGACCGCTGGCTTGCTAGGCAGTGGACCCTTATCAGCGAAGCCTCAGTTACCAGTGGTCTAAAAGATGGGACCATTTTTCTGCTCAAATGCATTGACTTTAGCCTAGTGGTCACTACCAAAAAGATACCTTATATTCAGCTTGCTGAAGAATTCATCGACCCAAAGTCACACAAGTTTGTGCTTCGACTGCAGTCTGAGACTTCAGTTTAGAGATTTTTTTTTTTCAGCAAAAACTTATTTTCTTCTGGGATGTATTTTTGTTTGACTTTCAAATATGTATATCAAATATTGCAATATATTATTTTTGTATAGTTTGTTTTGTTTGTGCTTACATTAGAATGAACACGTTTGCAGTCAAACCAAGCAAAATCAGATCAGATAAAACTGTTATGGAGGTTGAATATAATTACTGAAGACTACTTATCAATGTTTGTAAAATGGATGGAGGATAGTGGGTGCAATTAAATACTTTTTCAATGGACAACAGAGAGATGGATGGACTCAAATAGGCACATTTTCTCTGCCTCACTACTCTTTATAAAAACACTCTGGGAATGTAATCTGTCTTTCTGCAAGATCCACCATAGTGCAGTTGAGGTTGCACAGGTGAGACTTTGAGAAACATTGGCCAATTACTGTATCGTTATAGCAACTTTTTTTTTTCAAATTACTTGAGCAGACCTAATGCTTTTACTTAATCATTTCTCTCATTATTACATGTTGGACTTATGAAGATTGTATAGTTTTGGATTATTAAGCATGAGAGGCAACAAATTAATAACAAAAAAAACACACACAATCTGTTCTCAAGCGTTAGAGGGATAGTTCACCCAAAAATGAAAATTTGATGTTTATCTG
>NW_015552694.1:167085-167475 GCF_001515605.1 Sinocyclocheilus anshuiensis
CTGAAGACTACTTATCGATGTTTGTAAAATGGATGGAGGATAGTGGGTGCAATTAAATACTTTTTCAATGGACAACAGAGAGATGGATGGACTCAAATAGGCACATTTTCTCTGCCTCACTACTCTTTATAAAAACACTCTGGGAATGTAATCTGTCTTTCTGCAAGATCCACCATAGTGCAGTTGAGGTTGCACAGGTGAGACTTTGAGAAACATTGGCCAATTACTGTATCGTTATAGCAACAGGTTTTCACGTCATAAGGTTCACAAGCACATCATCTCAGTCAAATTACCTTCTACTACTGTAAATGCACATCAAAAATTTCCAGTGCACATTTTTAACAAACTTGTTTCTGCTGATAGGACATGTCTTTGTTTTCTAATATCTGA
>NW_015552694.1:168923-176392 GCF_001515605.1 Sinocyclocheilus anshuiensis
AACAGTATTTATATCGTTTTTTACCTCTGATTTTCACCGCAATGTCCGAACTGTCCTGAGCGCGTTCGCGTCTTCTACTTTAGCCGGCGCGTGACATGTCTTCTTCTTCTTCTTGCTTTACGGCGGACTTATAAGTGCATTACCGCCACCTATCTCTCAAATGGACCATTGACACGCTATCTACAATCTCAATTAGGAGTGTCAATAGTCCATTTGATAGATAGGTGGCGGTAATGCACTTATAAATCTGCGATCATCCGTAAAGCAAGAAGAAGAAGAAGAAGACGCCTCATGCGCCGGCTGAAGAAGAAGACGCGAACGCGTTCAGGACATTTCGGACATTGCGGTGAAAATCAGAGGTAAAAAACGATATAAATACTGTTCAGTTTCTTGCACAGACCGATCGTTTTGTGTCTTTACACATCGATGTATCGTCACGAGCCACAGGGTTTAATTTGGTTTTGTTTGTGTATGTTTTATGACTCTCAAAGCCGTGATTCCCATCCACTTACATTATACGACTGACAGACTGCAATGGTTTGTGTTAAAAATCTCAGTTTGTGTTCTACTGAAGAAACAAAGTCACTACATCTTGGATGCCCTGGGGGTAAGCAGATAAACATCAAATTTAAATTTTTGGGTGAACTATCCCTTTAAGGCAAATGATCAAACCAGACACGTTATAGCACACTACAAAATTACACATGTTGTTTAGTAAATGTCAAAGAACTGGACCTCATTTCTAAAAACTCAAAATTATGAAAAAAGAATATGTATTTTTAATCTCATAATTGTGATTTAAGTCCAAACTGAAATGATTTCCAATTATGAGATAAAAGTTCATAGTTATGAGATAAAAGCAATTATGAAATGAAAAGCCATAATTTTGACAAAATTCTAATAATTATCTTATATTCAGCTTGATGAAGAATCCATCGACCCAAAGTGGCACAAGTTTGTGCTTCGACTGCAGTCTGAGACTTCAGTTTAGAAAATTTAAAGGATGGAGGATAGTGGGTGCAATCAAATACATTTTCAATGAACCACAGAGAGATGGATGGACTCAAATGGGCACATTTTTTTATGAAATGAAAAGCTGATAATTAGATAAAAGGTCTTGGTGAGATAGAAGAAAATGGATAAGAATAAGGTTAAGCTAATGGTACTGAATGATACTGTTATGACTTTTTAAGAAATTAACAGAGAACATGTACCTGTTTTGCTTTGTGGCACAATTATTTTCTTTTTCCTCATGACAATTAGAAATATGATCACTAAAATCATATGCTTAAATCCCAGATCTCGGGGAATAAAGAGGTGCTTGGCCTGTACCCTGCATGTCATGTATTTTAAGAGGTGCTCTTTACAGCAGACTGTAGGGAGTTGTAATTAGACATGGACTCAATTTGAGCTGTTCAGATGAGTAGAGATTATGTGTGATCTCTTGTGTCCTGTCCTGTTTCTTATTCTATGCCTCACAGCAGTGTAGCTATAAAAACAGTCATGAACAGCTCATGAGAATGTCATCTAGGTCTAAGAAATTAAAGAATGTCCCCTCAGAGAACTGGAAAGTTTTGTCTGCCAATGTTGAGATACTGCTAAGAAACAATTGATTGGTCATGACCATTGGTCATTTTAACTTGATTTAGAATGTTGTTGCTGTAAGCCCTTGTTAAACACAGTAAAACTGGTTTTAAGCAAAATTGTTCTAGAACATATTTCTTCAGAGTGGGGAATTTCAAAGGATTATCACAAGTTAAAAGTGTTCAAGTATCATGTCATATCTATGCATAATAAATACAATTGTATTTTCTTTATATTTAGAAACGTACGACTGCTTGAAATCTATATCAATTAAAGGGATAATTTCCCCAAAAATTATTTTGACTTTCTTTCTTCTGAGGAATACACACGCACACACACAAAAGGTCTTTTGAAGCATTGTTAGTAACCAAACAGTTTTGGTTGCCATTGACTTCCATTACATGGGCAAAACAAATGCTGAGACATTTCTCAAAATATCTTATTTTGTGTTCCACAGAAGAAAGTCTGTTCATATAAGTTTGATGACAAAATTGTATTTTTCATTACTTTACGTTTTTCTGTCATTGGAAGAATTAACCATCACAGCACCTTGAGTTGAAAAATGGATGTGTTAACATTGTCATTGACCTGGTTTTGCACGTAGACTGGCATTTTATTATCATAGGTTATTATTCTCGATTTGTCCCTCATTCTCTTCTATATTCCAATGTTATCAAATGCTATTTTTTGCTAAAACTTTTATATTAAGACGTTTTTTAAGACAGTGATGGTGTGGACTGAGTTACTTTATATGAACCACTCATAATGTGACTGTGCCTCTGCTTTTACACAGTGTGTTTATGTATGTGTGTTAATAAGTCATTCACAATTTACAACTCGCATCTCACTTGCCGAAGGCCACTGTTTGTATGCCTGATTTTGTTCTAACGAATATGCTTCAAAGCTCACATCAAACATTTGAATAAAACAGACATTTTTAATAACACTGACATTCATCTCTAACTTTTCTTACTGCCAAGTATATGTACTTGTTGAGGTTGTTGAAATACAGGCATGTTTTGATTACATGATAACAACTGTACTTTTATCTTTTGTTCTGAATTAGTTCATGAGCTCATTGCTCATATGGGCCAGATTATAAATATTCATTCCTTCTGATTGCAAATAATTAAAGTGTAAACAAATCAGCAATGACGCTCTAAGTTTAGAGTGTACTTTTAACCCTGTGAGACACTGTACTGTATGTGCAAATACATGCCGTGGCAGTAAATCACTCAAGAAGCCTTTCTCTGATTCAGTACAAAGGTGAAGCTGCAGTTTCAAACTTGCCACACTGGATTTTCACCTCAGCTTTGCTATATTGGCTGCCCTCAAAGGTCACATCAGTCATGTGGTTGGTCTGCTTCATATGGGTATGAGTCATATGGGCGGCAACTGGATTATGTCATAAATCTGGTTGGAAATAGCATCCATATGAAGGCGAAGGTAACTGAGGATGAGTGTTTTTCATTTTAATCCCTTAGCACAGGTGTAGTTTCTGCTGAATTAAATTACTTTGGAGCTCCATCTGTAGATGTTCCTCCACTGCTTTATATACATTCTGCTGAGCTAATGATGTTAAATAAGTTAGATGTGAAAGGTTCTAAAATCATTATGAGACCCTGCTCTCGCGTTCATAAGAAACCCACAAACACATTTACATAGCTATCTAAACAGGGACGTTCCATAGACTTCTGATATTTTTATACACAGCTAGTTATAAATACTATAACCTAATCCAAACAGAAAACTTACTGTATTTTTATATATTGTTTTTACAAATTAGGGTATTGCTGGGTGCCACCAAAAGGAAGTTTAATCATATATAGCTCACTAATATGTACACATATTCCCCCCAAACATGATTAACTATAGCGACATATACCAATGTTAATGCAAACAGACTATATATAAGTCAGAATAATATTTTGTTCTTTATTGAACATGTTGATACATCTCAAGTGTCCCAAAAAAAATTGTACTACAGAACACCCTTTTTCGTGTAGCCATATTACAGTTCCAGTCATATACAGTTCCAGATGAATAAGCAGCACCAAAATTGCAATATGTCATTATATGTTTTTGCATTATTAAATATCTTTTGCTGGCAATGCAGACAGTTCTATAGTAAATCAAGTAAATTCTGCAATTAATAAACCATAAGTCATTAAAACAAATATAATTAATGCAATCTGTGGAAAGAACTCTGTGGTTAGAGTTTTTCTATATACCACTTAATCATCATCATCATCACCATAATGGTCTTCATCGCTACTATCATCATCAATATCATTGTCGTCATCATCATCATCATCATCCTCAGTGTTGACCTTTCCAGAGAGAACATCCTCTATCCAGTCCTCCAGCTCCTCAGCTGACGGTAGAGCTTCATCATTAGGCATGTTCAGCCACACACTGTCAGCCTGGTCAACACACACACACACAGTTAAGTAAGATGATAAGAATACAAAATATGTAGGCTTTGTACCTTATTTTGCATCATGAATGTAAGCTGTTTTCTGTGAACGTGTGAGACTTCTGATTCAGTAGGTAAATAACTAGAAGAGTAACAAAGTGCTGTAAACTAAAACAATGTGTGCTACAAACCAGTTTATGATTATCATAATACTTTAACATGTTAAGAAATACTAGTTTTCAATATCAAGCAGCATAACAGACTATTTTTCATATAAAATAACTGGAAGCGAATGAGGAATGGCATTCAAGTTACAAATAGTAACCAGGGTCCAGTTGTGTAAACATATCCACTTTGTTTAGACTGTAACTTAAGAACTAGTTTAATCAACTAGCAGTAAGCCAAGTCTTAAACAGTCTTACGTTTCAAATTTAAATGAGACTTTTTTTATTTAACTGACTTTAAAAATAGATGATTAACTTTCAAGACTAGTCTAAGCAATTTATGCAGCCGGCCACTGGTCTTATGTTAAAAATCAGGCAGATTTGTTTATTTGCCGAGTGTGTACTTACTAATGAATTAATAAATAAATGAATGAATGAATGAATTAATTAATTACGAAGCATATGCTTTTCAAATGTGTGCAGCAATGTTATTCTGTATATTATTTGATTGTTAAAGTAAAGCAGTATTTCAGCAGTCGTTAGGCCTGTAAAATGTGTGATTAAATGTTTTATTATGTTGTAGATCATGAATATGTTATGTGAAGCTTTCTCTTAAAAGGGAATGATGTGTCATACATTGCAATGTAGGATAAAGAGACGTTTTTAAATGAAAGTGTTTTAACAAAGTGATGAAGACGAAGACAGAAAGAATAGAATAACATCATAACCAAAGTTACTTACATCAGTCACATTCACCACACCAATCTGGGGTCTGAAAAGGTCCACCTTAAAGGTTTTCTCCCAGTATGTGGTTAACTGCAGACAAATAAATCATTACAACATTATCACAATGTTTCAATTCACGCAGAGAAACACTGTGTAGAAATGGATGGAATATTGTCTCACCAGAGGAAATTCATCAGGATCAATCCAAACTATGCTGAGATCTGGGTTTTTAGTATTGTCCCTTGCAACCTCCTTTAGAATTTCCAGGAATTCATAACCATCTATGAAATTAAAAAGAGATAAGCACAAATTAAATGTTAAATGCTATTAAGTGCTACTAGACTACTAAGTCTTGGTAATGGCACTAAGAAATTGTCAGCTTGTTGTTCTCTGTTATAAAGAATTGAAAACCTGGATCCTCCTCCTCAGCAAAGGCAACAATGTGGATTCCGTCCATGTCATCCTCCTGTTAATTGAGCAGAGACAGATCACTTCAAGCAAAGAACCAGCAGCCATTTAATTGACAGTTAACATAGGCCTACAGATACTCCCACAATTCAGTCTTGCTCACCCAAGTCTCAAACATGTCCTCGGCACGAAGCTTTCTCAGAGTGGGCCTGAGTGAGGATCAAACACTGTGATTTAAGAATTAAAATTCATATTTTAGATGATCTTTGGTAATGGCAAAGTTCTGAGGATGCCACTGATATCACCTTCTGTGTTGATTGACAAAATCCACTATCTCCTCCTCTGTGTTGGGTTTGCCAGGAACGGTGACAGGCTCGTCCATGAAGGGCTCATAGAAATCGATTTCATTAATTTTTAGAGTCAGTTGTTTAGCCACCTGCAGCATGAAACAGTTACAAATGAAGACAATACATAATAATTTTCCTTAAAGATGGAGGACACATAAGTATCCTCTCACTCTTGTGGTTATAAATACACATTCTTCTATACCAGAATAACACATCTCATGGTTTTATTCTTGTTATTGTAAAGGAATGTACTGTACGCACCCCTTTGTCAAAAGTGGCAAAAAACTTCACATATGGTTGGAACTTCTCTGCGGTCACCTGAAAGGCCTTATAATCTGAGAAATAAAAAGAAAGTATGAAAAACAAACAATCACAAATCTAAAAAACTGTAATAACACGGTAAACGGTGGCAGTGCTGAAGTTCCATGCAGCTTCTGCTCTCACAACATAACCAGAGGTCAGAGCAAATCCTTCCCAGCTGAAATGGGTTTTTTAATAAAAGCTGTATAGCAGTCATGTAAAGTGACTTTGAGTTTATTGGGAAAGTGACTGTGCCTTTTTGGGGAATGGCTCTATAACTGTGTTGATCTCTTTGACCAATTAGGCAGCATTTAATAGTCTGTGGGGTTATCATAGCACCTAGTTAACCTTCTGGTGTTGTTCACGTAGTGGTCAAAATATGACCAAATGTTTTTCCCCCAATGAAATTAATGTACTTTATTTTACATTGATAATGTTTTTATTTTAATATTTAGCATTTTGGGGGGATTTTATGGTAATACATATTTTGTTATGGAATAGTAATCCATTTATTACCTGTTAACCACTTTTTGAGCATAGACCTGAAAATGAAATTTCCCTCTTCAACTGTCATTAATCTTGAATGCTTTGGAGCACAGACTTAAGTCTGGTCTCTTTTTAAAGAAGACATTGGAAGACACTTTTAGTTAAAAAAGCTATAGAAGTTTAAGTTTATTATTATGAAAAATGCACAAAAATACTATTTTAAAATTTTGTTTGAAATATATATTTTCCAAAACATATTTCACTCTAAAACTGCAAGAAAATCAAAGCCATAAATCTAAATGAGTAGTGTTCCAAATTTGAGGTTGATATCTTAAAAAAATAGCTTTCAGTAAGATATTAGGTGCGTTCGACTTCATGCCGCGCCGCACAAACCGATCGGCAGCTGACTTGAAGCAGTGCATGCCGGTTAGAAATTTTGTCAGACTTGAACCGGCGCCGACGCACGTCACTGTCACGTGTGGCATCAAAGTACCGCGATATCGTTTCGAGAGCAGCCGGCTAACTCAGCTGACGCAGCTTTTTCAGAGCGACTGCAGGAGTGCTGATGACGACACAGCTGTTTCACGATTGGCCAAATTCACCACATGACAACAATGACGCGCGAGCGTCACTAATGGGAGCAGAAAGTGTCCGGCTTGACAGCTCCGTTTTCAACTCCGCCCTCGACTGCAAGCGGCTGCTCTCGTTGACTGCCGTCTGTAGCGGTGCTTCAAGTCGAACGCACCTATTGTTTGGGCGCAGTACCAAATGTTGGGAGGTTTTTGTGTCCCTAAGCTACACCCTCAAAGTGCCACACCCCTCTAGCCTGTTCATTTCCCAGTTAGCCCCAAGCTCCACCCACCCAATCTCAAGCCAATAGGTTGTTTGCACATGACGTCACTGATGACGTGCGAAATGCAGCTGGAGGGCAGGAAGTGATTTTTCATAGGAATCACTAGCAGAAACTAAAAATGCCAGTGTTTTGCGTTGTTTATGGATGCTCAAATAGGCCAAACCGAGAAACCACAAGGAGCAAAG
>NW_015552694.1:176959-187073 GCF_001515605.1 Sinocyclocheilus anshuiensis
CGCCTTACAATCGTATGAGGGGATCTCTCTTCAACCACCACGCTATTACAAGAGAAAGGTATTGATAATCACAACATGTTCGACATGATCCTTATGTCATAAAGAGGAGCGATTTTTAAACTAAATTGAAATACTTGCCTGCCATTAAGGCGATGGATATAGGCTAAGCAACTAACCCTGATTGTAAACAAGCTATTTCGAAAGTGAATCCCGTATTTATATGAGGGATGTGGAATATATGTCACTCCTGAAACTTTGCTGCATGTACAGGTTATGTGGCTGTTGGTCCTGTTAGCAGCACGTAAAACAACTTTTATTTAAATTCTGAATCGATTATAGCCTGCCTAGAAAGCGAGCAAATAGCGCTTTCATCTAACGCTAATCACTAAAAAGTTGTCACTCACTTAAACTTATCGCAATCTCACGATTCCGTGAACTGCAAACAATATCTTATTTACATCGTGTCTGTGTGTGGCGTTTAGCTTTTAGTGAATTCTGACAGTGTCACCCTGTATCTATTTATATATTTCTTTATTAATATTTGAATATATTATTATCTTATATCAACCATTTGCACACACAAGCATTATCCGGCTTCGCTCCTCCCGACCGCAGACGCAGGTTTACAAGCCACTTTTTCCTGCGTTTTTCAATCAGTTTCTTGACTTTTCCCCACTTATGAACAACACACTTTCGAACACGATAAAAGCTCCTTGTGGTTTCTCGGTTTGTCCGATTTGAGCATCCATAAACAACGCAAAACACTAGCATTTTGAGTTTCCGCTAGCAATTTCTACGGAGAAAAATCACTTCCTGCCCTCCAGCCGCATTTCGCGCCTCATCAGAATCACGTGATTGCAAACAACCTATTCCCCTTATGAGCAACACATTTTTGTACATGATAAAAGCTCCTTGTGGTTTGTCCGATTTGAGCATCCATAAACAATGCAAAACACTGGCATTTTGGGTTTCTGCTAGCGATTTCTATGGAGAAAAATCACTTCCTGCCCTCCAGCTGCATTTCTCACAGGCTTTATTAGCTGCACCTGTGCTCACAGCTTGCCCTTTGTTGCATACAGCTGTACTGTGCAGAGGACTGAGTTTTACACCTTTCATTCTGTTTTTCCTGCGCATGCGTAATTGACCATGTAAGTGCCTTTGTTTGATATTTAAAATTTATTTCGTATGACTTAAGTTTGGCCTAAATGTGTTTATTTTCATGCTTGCTATATTTCGTGTTTAGGCATGTGCTTTAGTTATTTAAAGGGGTGGTTGACTGCTTTTTTTACTTGGCTTTATTGTGTTTATGGGGAGCAGTGTAGCATGTCTTCATGCTTAAAGAGTTGCAATCGCAATCAAGCACACCTTTAAATGTGCATTTGATGAACTTATAGTACGAGTAGATAGTCTCATGTATTGTTTAGATTACATTATTGCCTGTGAATTCAATGTAACATTGTAGTTGCCTTGTGCCTGAATTGGCATTGTTTATTGGGAAACTAAAACTCTGTATTTCTCTGTTCCCTTGTAGAAATCACTCGCATACACACACTCATAAGACACTACTTGAGTCTCACATTTGTACACAATACCTGCTTGGATGTGTAATAAAATCTCCTATACCTGATTTGACTAGACTGGACCTGTTCTTACCGACAGTCCCACTGGCTTCAAGCTAGCAACCTAAGCATTCCCGCTTCCTTTTTTTCACCAAACTTTTCCACTAGATAAAATTCACTCCCTATTAATTTCCAATGCAGTAATATTTGACCATGAACAATACAAGTGACTTTTTCCAGGACCATTTAACCTTTTCAAGAGAATTCCAAGATTGTTTTTTTTGTTTGTTTTTTGTTTTTTTAAGAAAAGGATTAACAAAGCTGTGGTCATAATTCATGTCAAAGACACACTACCAAAGGCACAGTTAATCAACAGAGAACTTATAATCATAACACATAATTTAATATAATTTGTTAAAAATTTCCTAAACTCAGGTCTGCTGAATGATATTAAAGCTTACTGTACTTGTATGATGTGAACTTCTTCAAAATTTCAACTTATGGATGATTTCATTAATTTCCTCTACTGTTTGCTGATTCTCACTACTGTAGGTATCACGGTAGATCACATTTTGGTCTAAGTTTAAGATGGACTTTGAGTTGGTTTTTCACTGTTTCCCTGTTCTGTTTCCTTCGTTTGCTTTTGTTACCATGGTTGTTTGTTTGATAAACCACACCTGTTTCTCATTGCTTTCATTGGTTTGTGTTGGTGTATACTTAACCTGTTTGTCTTTGTTCCATCTTTTTGCTGGTTGTTCTGTTCATGTGTTTTAATATTTGAGAATCCTGAGTAACTTTATTTTTTTAACTGTTTGAATAAATTGAGACTGCTGCATTTAGCTAGATCCTGCTCTTTTATCCCTGCTACAACCATGACGTCACAGAAAGATGGAACCCTACATATGGATCTAGCAGCTCCTAGACCTTGCTCGTCTCACTTGTAATGACGACGACAGACTCTGTGTGCAGGGGCAGGAATCAGCACTCAGATAAAGGCATGCCTGTCCAGAAATGCTCCTCAAGGGACGTTTGTGGAATATGCGGATCCCCTTCGCCATCGGCGAGAGAAAGGAGGATCTTTACTCACCCACAGTCCAGCCCACCCAACAAATCAGCAAGCCCTCCTTGGAAATTGAACCAGAGCCCACCGCAGACCGAGAGCCAGAACTGATGACCCCTACAGACCATGTGCCAGAGCTTAAGCCCTCCATGAAGCCAAAGCCTGCTGACGCATCCATCCCAGGGGACAAAGTCGTCCTATCAGTCTGACCAAGTACGTGAGCCAGCAACACCGTGTGTTCCAGTGGGTATGCTCATGGAGTTTGAGGGCATGGAGTGGAGCCACGCCCACACTCCCATCACTGAGGGTGAGCTGCAGCAAGTATTAAATGAGGATTTATTTCCCAAAACCTCCCTTCCCCACTGGTTCTGCCTAGCCCTAAGTCTCCTGTATCTCCACTGATTCTGCCCAGCCCTGAATCTTCTGTTTCTCCGCTGGTTCCACCCAGCCCTGAATCTCCCATGTCTCCCTGGTTCCGGCCAACCCTAAATCTCCTATGTCTCCGCTGGTTCCATCTAGCCCTGAATCTCCTTCGTTAACCAGTACAAAGTCTCCTTAGGTGACATTGCTCCAGCCCAGACCCCCTCTCTCTCCTCTCTGATAAATTCAGCCAGTTCTTCAGCTCTGCCTTCACTGTATCCCTTCAGTCTCTCAGTTCCTCCATCAGTGCCTCCATTCAGTTGCTCTGAGTCACCTGGGGGTTCCAGGTCTCCAGCTCTGTCCCCTGGCTACACCTCAGGCCTCCCAGACTCCACCTTGGCCCTCTGACTCTTCGGCTCCCCCTGGGCTTCATGCTCCCTCAGCTCCACCGAGTTCTGTCAGTCCTCGGACTCCACCGGGCTCCCTTGTCCCTCTGGCTCCAGCTTGGTCAGTTGTCGACCTGCCTCCACCACGGTCTTCCAGTCCTCTGGCTGTGCCTCATCCCTCTTGTTCTGCCGGGCTCCCCCTTCCAACTCCACCTCAGTACTCACTCCCTCTAGCTCTGGCCTGGCCTGCTGAGCCTCCATCTTCACCTCAGTCCTGTGAGCCTGAGCCTCTGCCTTGGCCCTCAAAGCCTCAGTCACCCTGGGTCTTTGGCTCATTAGTTCTGCCTGGGTCTCTGCCACCCTTGTCTCCACCTCAGTTGGTCGGGTTCCTGACTACACCTTGGCTCCTCCCACCATCATCTCCTCTTCCCTTGATCTTGGGGTCCCTTCTGCCAGCTCCTCATCCTAAGCCCCCTCCTTCTCTCCTCTGTTGGACTTATGTTAAGGTGCGTGGACACAACTTTGAGAAGGGGGGTAATGTCACGGTAGATCATATTTTGGTCTGAGTTTGAGTTGGTTTTTCACACTTTCCTTTTTTCTTTGTCCTATTTTTATCGAGGATCTCCTCGATAGAAATCGGGTTCTGGGTTGCCCACCTGGATTGCAGGGCCCCACGCAATTGACCTATCGGTAAGCCCCGCCCCCCTTAGTTACTGTTGCTCACTCGGACAAACGGAGTTGCTCACTGTCTTACAATGTCTTACAGCTGTCAGTGAAAACCTTCTTCCGAGGTGTTTCAGATAAATTTGGGACACAGATGGACCTTCAATTGGGACTTAAATATGCCATGGAGGGATATATAAAAGATGTTAAAATAAATATGTAAAAATACAGATCACAATGCAAACGGGAGAAGTATGTTATGGTCGTCGCGATCGCAATGACAACATCCCGGATCAACACCGTTCATATACCGTAAAGTAAGATTAAATTAATTTACATTTAACCAGATTAATATGGAGAGGCACTCTAATATAGACCTTCATTTAAAGGGGTCATATGATGCGATTTCAAGTTTTCCTTTCTCTTTGGAGTGTTACAAGCTGATTGTGCACCGTTCATATACCGTAAAGTAAGATTAAATTAATTTACATTTAACCAGATTAATATGGAGAGGCACTCTAATATAGACCTTCGTTTATGTTTTTGACTTTCACTGCATGGTGCATGACGTGAGAACAGTTCGCTATTAAGGTTTGTACGTTAGCATGGACTCACTAACTTTAACGCTAACGTTAGCTAGTTTTAGCCAGAGACACCTTGCTGAAGCACAAGATAGCATTAACGTTCTGCTTGAGAAGATGAAAAGTGTAATTTAATGAGAGTATGACAACCAGAAAATGAACGCTTTTGTCTTTATTGTGATTGGGGTTGAATGCTTAGGGACATTTTGCTCTGTTTTGGCTGCTCTGTTTAGGAAATGGAATCAAATAAATTACATTGTCTATCCTCTCATGATACCTGAATTTAATGATAAAAGTACCCTTGGCACATCGTTTTCCCATTTTTGTAGCATAAACACTAGGGTTGGGCCGATAGACGATGCCATCGTCCATCGCCGATGGCTGACAGACATCACGATGTTAAGCTGACATCGTGATTCCCCCCACCCCCTATGAATAAATAGCCTACGAGACGGGAGGATAAAAAAAAAAAAGCAATACTTTTTCTTGCAATTATATCATTAGGTAAGTATAGGCGACTGTATATAAATTGCGGGCATCAGGGAGCAGCTATTGAAACTGCTTGAAAGGCGCTGAAACCTAAAGATGTCCGAGTTCCGCTCCCCGTGCGACTGATACTTGACTGCCATTGGCTCATCTGCATTTGAGGGGAGGGGCTTACCGATAGGTCAATTGCGTCATTTGCATGGTGCCTAAACACACTACTGATTAGAGCATAGCAGCAAAATCATAATTTTACAAGCAGAGTTTATTGGGAAGCAAACTCACGTTCAGAGTCTTCACCCTTAAAGTAGCCGATTAGGCGTATGTCTTCATCCATTCGTTCAAAGGCATGTTGTTCCATTGGGTTACTGATCAACTCCACTGGGTCCTCCAGCAGCTGAAGAATGTGAAACACACAGCACTGAAAATTAACTGGGAAATTAAGTCAAAAATATTATTTATATAAGAAATATATAATATCAATGAAATAAAAAATGTAAATGTATTTAATATTGCTTAATCAACTTAATACATTAATTTATACCACCAAAACTACTTTATACAGGGTAAATATGTAGAAATGACTCTTTAAAGTAACAATTGCAGGTTACCACTTTTGCAGTGAGAGAGCCATATTAGCAAATCCATGATTTCAAAAGTTGTTTAAATGGTAAAACATTTTTTTTTAAACACAGCCACAGTATATGCACGAAGTTGTTTAGCCTAAACTTTGTACTATTTAAAATGATATTTTTGCAAAAAGTAACTATAAAATACAATAATAGTGATCGAAAACAGGAATCTTATTATACATTTGTGCTGTAATTGAAGAAGTATAATCGTATATGCTCTGCTAAGAAATCACAAAAACAGCTGCAGACAGAGACCCGACACTTATCTAGCTCAGCAAATTTTGCTCACATCAAGCAGGAATTCAACCAGAGTATCTGCAGAGAGCTCTCCATCAAACTCAATCACTCTTTCATCCTTAAACACATAGATGCTTCCTTCCTCCTCCAGACCTAATGGACAAAGATCACATGATTCAGTGAAGATGCTGTGTGTCAAACCTCAACAATACCAAGACATATTGGGTGTTTGTTACTGAAATGCTAAAGAAAGAAAACTTTATTATCTAAAAAGTAATGTAATTATTACAGTGACTCATTGGAACAAAGCCTCTTACCAAGCTTCTTGGCAACCTTAGCATCTCTATGCGAGTCTACCAATCCAAAACCAATATCCTTGTCTTCGAGAACTTGAGCAGCAAGCTGGTGATGCATGGAAGAGAGTCGTCATACTGTGAGAATTGTATACTGTTGTCTATAATAGCAATTCAGTATGGAGCAACACTTGCACAGTATATCTAAGGAGTCTGGATCAGTTTTGTATAATGTATGGCTGATATCGGCATAATCGAAACTATACTTGATCAACTTTATCATAAGCAGACCCAGCACTGGTGTTTGTGGAGCCTTTGTCAGCCTCCAAATCAGGTCAGTCTTCACACTAAATTGCACATCAGGTTCTGTCTAGACACAGAAAGCAGATGTACAGTCTGACACCCTGGTGCAGTCAATTGTAACTCTGATACATTTTATATGGAGCAAACATCTTAAACAATTTTGGATATTCAGGTTATAGTACTTCACAGCTATTTATCCTGAAGAGCCTTTCTCAGATACAGTATCATCAAGCATATTTTCTAAGTTTATTTTATAAACTTTATCATATTTCCAACCGAGGGGTATTTATGCATGTTCCAGGGATCGCTTATAGGTAAAAAATTGGGTAAAAAAAAATGGAAACTGGGTCAATGACAAACAGCTAGTGTCCAAAATGTAAAAACAAACAACAACAACAAAAAAAAGAAAAAGAAAAAAACTTGTAAAAAAAAAAAAAAAAGTACTTTAAATGCATGCAAAGTTGGTATAAGTGTAACGTTTGTATCATACTATATCATACAAAACCTTTCATACCACTTTAAATAAAAATTTTATTAAAATTTTTTTATTAACCTTACATGACCATCAAGTAAAAACTGATACATATTTTTCATACACGTTGAAAACATTTGTGTACACATTTTAACCATTAAAATTAGGTTTTGCAATATATTTTTTAAAAAGATACAAATATTTTACAACCTGAACTAACTTTGTCATGTCAGAAAATGTGAAACTACCAGATATTTTAAGAGACTTATTGACATTGACACTGAAATTGATATCATTTCCTTCAAATTAATTTTAAATGAATCATTTAAAAAAAATCCTGCCGGTTTCAACATGTTGTGTGTACCACATGAGACCTCCTCCCACCCAAATAAATGTTCATCATAATACATATGTTGGTCTGTTCTAAAAGTATACCAAGCAATATATCTGTTCTTATTAATCCACTAAATTGCTCACTCGCCTCTTTCTCTCAATAATTTCTTACCTCCAGAAACCCCATCTCCCCCATGCGAAACTGCTGCTGGAGCTCCTTATCTGAAGGCAGGGGTTCATGATACAGCAAACACATCATGTCGTACTTCTTTAATGCCTTCTTATAGTTCCTCTCATTGACATTAAGAACTCTGTCCTTGCCATCGAAACTGGGAAACTCCAGACCCTCCTCTGCAGAAGAGTACAGGAGAAAATCTATGCAGGAAACCAAGACAAGCCAGATGGACAGCATAGTAGCAATGGTTAAACAGGTGAATAAAAAGAAGAGTCTGATGGAAAGAGTCCAGGTAAGATCCTGCAGGACAATGAGCCTGACCAATAAAATGAGACTCAATGTGAGTCTCAAAGAACTCAAAGAGTTCAAAGAACTCTTATGTGTAGTTCTTCAACACTGAAAAACATCTTATGTTCTCTTCCTCATTCTGCAACCTCACCTTTTCCCAACAATTAGGCAAAGACATGATAGGATAAGATATTTGATAGACATTCCAGAGAGTATTCCCCTGGTGAATTTAGGCCTCTTTTAGTGACCCAGTCATTTAAAAGCTAAAAATAAATCATGATCTGAAGAAAAAGAGGACAGACATAAGTACCATAGGGAATAACAGTACAAGTCTCTCAACATGTAGATGATAATCATTGTGACAAAAATCACATTATAGGTCACCTGAACACATGACAAAGAGTATGTATCCATAGTTAGGGTACACTCTCAGAAAAAAAGTTTGCAACTTTGCAAAGAAAAGAGATATAGGTATAAAGTTTAAATATAATAAGAGCATAATTAAACAACAAAGGAGGAGCAGATGTCAAAAACAATGGGAGGAAGATAGAACAAATAGCTTTATAGCATTCAAATAAATTCAGGGTTAGGTAGAATAACAAGGAGAATTAAAAGAGAAACCATAATCTCTAGATTTAGGTTTAGACCGGTGTTATTTTAGGAGGGTAAGATGGAAAAGAAGCCCCCTTAAGAACAATGTCCATATACTGATAAACTGTAACACATTTATATATATGTTTAGCATGTAGAGGATCATTATGCATCACCCAACAGACTATTATGGAAATCAAATTGAAACAATTACCAGTTTAGCTGTAATGGCACACAAATTAAAAATATGAAAGGGAGTCATCTTGCCCCACCATTGAGGCAAAAATGATCCCCTATGGGGCAAGAAACCCCCAGGGGCATCTGACCTTTACAGAACATTTTATCTAAAGGCCAAATGAATCCTAATAATTGACAAAATGGATTGTTTCTTAATGACAAATAAAGTATAAAGCATAGTTACAGAGAGAGGTATCGGAAAGGCAATTACATTCAACACTTTTTAGCTGAAAACATGTCACAATATAGCAACAGTTACAAAGCAGTGAGAATGAACTCATATTACCCCACCAACCACCAACAACAGAGCATATAAAATACCATTTTTTTATTATTAAGTAAAATACCGCAACATGACAATACAAGCAACAATAAAATCAGAAATGGACTTTCACTGTCAGCTCCCGCTTAATAGAGACGGTCTGGGTTTCGTGATCCTGGTTCACACGCCTTTATCCATGCAGGGCTTTTCAGAAAGTCAGCGCGTGTGACAGTATGAGATTGAGTGCTCAAAACTCACGCTACTGTGACCTAATGCATTTATTGTATTTTGTATATAATAAACTGACGGATAAATGTATTATTATGAGACAGAACGCAGAAGTTTACAGTCACCGTAATGTGGGAATTATGATCACGCAATATTGAATGATATCGGCAGAGAATCGACTTTCTGTGAGTCAGAAATTATGGTTCTATTCTATTTTTATTTTTATTTTTTTTAATTAGGCAAACGTGTTAATACATAATGTGCACACTTTTGGTGTAAACGTTTGTATGTTGTGTAGCGAAGCACTGATCAAAATGAAATGGAAGTAAACATGATTAAATATGTACAGGTTTGTGTCACGTTATTCTATTCAAAATATCATTAACTCCCGATTAATTTTGCATTCCTGGCAGAAATAAGAACTATTATAGTGTCATTGTAACCAAGTATTAGCCTATCATAAATGGTCAAATATTTAAGCTATCTAATCTCGAGGTCAAATCAGAATAATTATTGTAAAAATATTTCTGTAACAGCAGCCAAAAATAATCTACATATTTATAGCTCCACTGTGATTTGTGATATTTTCAAGGGGTTAGAAGAAAAAAGGAAAAAGGAAAAATTCATAACATCCCCCCTCTGGTTTGTTCACAAATCACACTCACATTCACATTCACACATCATACATTTAACACACACACACACACACACATACACACACACACACACACACACGTTTACTTGGCTATCGAAATGTGAACATTCCAAAAAGACGACTTCTGTTTTTTATACTGAGCTAATTATAAATACTATAACCTAACCCTAACCCTAACCCTCACAGAACATTTTCTGAATTTTAAGATTTTTATTTTCTTTATTTTTATATATCGTTTTGACAAATCAGGATGTCCCTGTATGTCCACAAAAGGATTTTTTTTTTTTTTTTTTTTAGTCATGGGGGTTTTTTTTGT
>NW_015552694.1:187340-194270 GCF_001515605.1 Sinocyclocheilus anshuiensis
TTTTTTTTTAGATCAGGGGGTTTTTTTAGATACAGACACACACACACAGTTTTTTATCCCCCATAAAACTTTTCTCAAGTGGAGGTAAGCTAAAGCTAATGCCTCCAGTTCACTCACATTCACTCTTTAATACTTTATATTTCAAATTTTCAAGTGACCTGTTATTTTGGAGCAAGATATCCCTGGGGGCCATTTTGAGGGGGCCATCTTACCCCAAGGGTACAGATTTAACTTTACACTTCAGAAAAAATAAATAAACAAATAAAATTCTTGGGGCTTACTAGTAATGTGGTAATGAAAAATGTATAAATAATGCACAACCGAGGTGTAGGCCCGTAGTCAATTATTACTTATTTACTTCCTTGCATATTGATTTACAGTTTGATATCACCACTCATTAAATGAAGCCCAAGCGGCACCTACAGGCCAATGTGAAGTGTAGGGCAGTGTAGTGAAGTTGGGGAAAGAACAAGAGAGATCATGACGTGAAATTACTTTTTACATTACAACATTTATGTTAATAATGCAACAATAGTAATTATATATACACTATCATAACTGCTAGGCTATATCGGAATTTCTCCGTAGTGATAAATTTTTGCGCGTCCCTGGAAAGCGTCCATCACTAAGTGCAGCATTATTACTTTACTAAAATTCCCTAGTTATTCCAATGTTTAGAGATCGTTTAATAGCCGTTAAGTCAAATAGGGGACTTTTAATCTAGTTTCAGACCATACTAGTACATTCATCGACTTCTCCTCAAATCGAGCCAGTCACGCTTAATTGATGCAGAGAAATGGAGTTGCCATGGCTGCTCATGCTGTCTTTTATCCTTTTGCTGAATGGAGTTGAGTTGTGTCTTTCAGATAACGGTGAGAACTCATAGAATTTTGGTTTGATGCTGACAATTATCTATCTTTGTTCGGTCGCGCTTTAATTTGTTAGTTTTCATATCTGATTCTTAATAGCGTACTGTAGATTTCTGTACCTGCGTCTTTAGCATTAGCGACGTTTTTAGACCCAGCAAATCTACTGATGTTTTTGGAAGTCTTACATTTATAAAGTCATGGTATTAAATATTTTGTGCATTGCAAAATAAATAAATAAATAAAATGAAATCTCCCTCAGTATTTTTGTCTTGTTTGCAATATAAAATATAAACATCCTTAAATTAAGATACATACTTGTGATGCGAATTGATCATATGAAGTCTTGTTTTCTGAGAACAAAATTAAGTATTTATGCTTAAAACACGAAAGACACGTTCCTTCTTTGAATTAGGTCGATTTTTCGGAGACCATTGGCAAATATTTTTTTTGTTTTAATCATAAACTCACTTCATTTTGATCAGTTACTCAGAAAACAAGACTTAATATCATTTGCCCTTTTGCTTCTCAAGTAAATGTGTCATGATTTAGACATTTGTACTGATAAATAAGACAAAATTACTGAGGAAGAAAACTTTTTTTTTTTTTTTTTGCAGTGTGATCATAAGTTGTAGGTTTTTTTTTTTTTTGCAAAATGCATTAAAAAGTAATGGAGATCGGTTGGAAATTGCATTTTTAAACTTTCAAGTATTGCTGTGTCACGCACACACACTCTGCTCCGGACCAGACACACAATAGCACGGAGCGGATCACATGCGCGAGTCGGCGCAGACCTTTAAATGTTCTTTTCTTGGTCTTAAATTTACCTGCAAAACCCCTGTTTTGAAAATACAGCATGTCTTACTTTTATAGTTCGTATACTTTTACGATCTGTGTTTAGAATAAATATTGAATGAACAGATTTTCTGAAAGTTGTTTTCTCTCTCTTTCCTTCAGCCAAACGCTGGTAGTCATTCATCAGGAAGATCACAGAAGTCACAAATAATTACCAGCCATGCAATCAGGAGAACTGCAGCTGTCATCTCAGGTCAACTTCACAAATATATAATAAGTAGCCCTTGTTCATTTTCTCTCATCCTATGTGGGATTGGATCACACCACCCTCTGGTTGGCCATCTGTTTCTTTAAAGGGGTCATATGATGCGATTTAAAGTTTTCCTTTCTCTTTATCAACCAAAGAGTTACAAATAAAACAAAATTACGGCATATTTCTGCATTTCTGACTAAATTAAACTGTCAAAATAGAGATGTCTTTGAATTAGACAAAGATGTATAAGTCCGGTCATCAAAAGATCTAAATATTTGTGGATTGGAAACAAAAGGAAAACCGACAAGCTTGTGCTGCAATTCTATGGATGTTTTGCCCACCACTGGTCACACTGAGCCAATATTTACACTGATGACTTTTGTGTGACTGATCATGCTGTAGCTAGTATGAGTAGCCTAACAAAATGCTTTCTCTGTCCAGATATAATTCTGACTAAATACTGATACCTGGTGGTCAAAAGCAATAGCAAAAGTAATAGATCAGTATTATTATATTGCAGACAAAGATTTTGGATAACTAGGTTTGGTGCGGTCGGCGGCCCAACCTCATTTTTTTGGGACTCATTTGGTAGCGGCGCCCCTGTTCATAGCAGATCTTACCAAAGAATACACACATTGCAGATGCATAGAGCTGAATAATGTAGAGTTTCCTCCATCGCTCTTTTGATTGCAGTGTCTTAAAAGATGACTTTAGGCCATTTAAAAACGGTATATCTGAGGGGTTGTTGGCAGACACGGTCCACAGAGGTGTTGGTACGCACTACCAGATCATCGGGAACAAGTTGTACAGAGAACAAAGCTGCATGTTTCCAGCAAGGTTGATGAACTGTTAAATGTTTTTATATTTATTTATGTTTTTAGTAAAACCATGATCCTATCGTGTGCATATTGTAGCGAATCAGCTCATGGGGAAATATGAATAATTAATCATAACTAGTTATAATTAATTATAAATATTATGTGTGTTCATTCAAAGAAAGGTTTTCCTATGAATTAGTTAGTAGAAAAGTCCACTTCTACTGTGCCTCGTGCCTCTTGCGATGGAACATGCAGTGATTTTCCCTGCTTCGCATTCCATTAGGTCGTAAATGTATCTGGTGTCAGGGTTGCCATGGTAACCAGGGTCCTGGGCCCTGTTCACAGACAACTTGGCACCCAGTATGTTTATTGGGTGAGGGGTCTGTGAACGTTTGTTAATCTAATGAATAATTGATTTGTTAAATCAAATGAAAAATGGTGTGTCTGATTGGTCCAGACGCTACAATATGGATGTTGAATATCAGACATTTATCCTTTCTTTGCAGATGCAGTGGTGTCGAGCACTTCATCCTAAAAGTGATTAACCAGTTGCCAGATTTGGAAGTGGTGATTAATGTGCGTGACTATCCACAGGTTCCTGGATGGGTTCAGCCAGTCTTGCCTGTACTTTCTTTCAGTAAGGTGTGTACAACCACACCCCAGTATATCGCCATTAAACAATCTACTAATTTGATTTTATGGTATATCAGTAGTATACTGTATGTTATATCATGCTTAATTATATTAAGGCAATTTACATTACTTTGTGCCTCTGCCTTCAGATTACTAACACTGACTGACCCCATAGCTTCACTTTCTATTAATGCAGAAAATAAATATATAAAAAAATCTTTTTTTTTTTTTTTTGTTGTAAAAGAATATGCATGAATAGAAAATCCTATTTTCAACATTCAAAACATGCTTGGTTCATTTATTGCCACAACAAAATTTATATTAGTAGGGCTCTAAATGTATTAATGTCTATTAACATAGTTAATATTAATGTATTAATGTCTATTAACATAGTTATACTTTTGTTCATTGTTTAGACGGCAGACTACCAGGACATCATGTACCCTGCATGGACGTTTTTGGAGGGAGGTCCTGCTGTATGGCCCATTTACCCCACTGGGCTGGGCCGATGGGACCTCATGAGGGATGACCTGAAAAAGTGGGAAACAGAGATTTAAGAATGCTTGAGAGTATACAGAGAGTTAACTGCATTACAGTCGATTTCAGGCCAGATATATTCTAGATATATTCTAATGTTTAGTTCACACTCTTCAGATCAGCTGCTCAATGGCCCTGGAAGAAAAAAAATCCGAAAGGATTGCTCTAGGTCAGTTGTGTCTCCAACATACACTTAAATGCAGTGTTGTTTTCAGGGTAAGCTGATCAGTTTTGCCAATATTTGTAGAACCAGTTCAGAAAGGGACCCTCTGATCCTTCTCTCAAGAGAAGCCACTGACCTTGTGGATGCTGAGTACACCAAGAACCAGGCCTGGAAGTCAGAGAAGGTTTGTTTATCCTTATTTAACATATAAAAGGCATCCTCGATCAGTATCACAACATTCATTTGCGTAGGCCACTGAATTGGTCCCCCGTCTGAGCCTGGTTTCTGGCATCTCTTTTTTCTACTCCATTTCTGTCATCCAATGGAGTTTGGGTGCCTTGCTGCTGTTGGCTTTGTCTTTCTTAGTTGGGGCCTGAAAGACACTTAACCTTCAGAAATGTATCGATATGACCACAGTGACTGACACCATCAGATGAGAACAAAACTTGAACTGAATTAAACTGGATAATGACACTTTTGTCTTCTGTAGTGCTGCTTTACAGCTGGAATTAAATTTGTTTCCTAACTGATGAACTTTACATAGTTATTGAACTGAAATGAACTAACACTGAACTTACTGGAGCTAAGTAATGGCACGATTTTCTTTTTTCTTTTAATAATGCTTTATTGTCAACAAATAGCATGTATAATACCACATCCCATTGTATATATAATATGAAAACATTTCACATGTAACAGCAAAAAGGAACAAGGAAAAATACTTTTAGAGCTGCTTTATGGGAGAATCTGACTGTCTTATTAATTGAGTTTGCATCATTGATTCTGCTATTTCCTGTTTATTATTGTGAAGCTGTATTTCAACAGGGCACCCCATCAGTTTTATATGTATCGTTATTGCTTTTGATTTTGAGGGGCATACAAGGACATGATTGGGTAATACTAATCTAGACCAAGCTAGAGGTGCTTTAATATAAAAATAAAAAAAAAAATAAAAATCAGTTTGTTTTATCTTTTTGCTCTAGACTTTGTCATATCAGAACTACTATTTTTGTTTTGTTGTTTTTCCTCAGGACACTTTGGGTAGACCCCCTGCCAAAGAAATCCCCCTAGTTGACCACTGTGAATAAAAGCAAGACCTGTCTCATTTCTGCTTTTGCATGAGCTATAGCACAGAAACAGATCTCTGTCAGTGAACTAGCATTTAGACATTTTGTTATAGATTGTCTGTTCTCCCTATCTCTGAGATACCTTTTTAACTTTAGAGGTGTGGCTGCTAGTTTCCGCTTGAAGCATCTGTTCCTGTGTGGATCGCTGGTTTTTCACGTCGGCGAGGACTGGCTTGAGTTCTTCTACCCTCAGCTCAATCCCTGGGTTCACTACATTCCTGTCAAACAGGACTTGTCTGATCTCAGGTGACTTTAACATTTTCCTCTGGCTAGCTGATATTCACCCTTTTCTTTAACACACAATAAATAGTTCTCTAAAATGGGAACATTTGGCTTTGTTTTTTCATGCACGTGTAAGGTATTCGTTTTTGTCAGTAACACAAAGTAACACTTTTGCCAAGCTTTATCAATGGGCCAAGTAACAATGACAAAGGGTTCAAATCTAAGTTTGTGCTCAAAATAATTTGCATTTCACAAAGTATGTTACATATGTATTTCTATATCAAATGACATGACCAATACCAATCAAAGTGCCAATTTCAGTCTTGCATATATGGGAAAAGGAAATGTTAAAACTTAGGGTATATATTGTGTATGCAATCTGTGTAAAATCTTCAGCTGAAATGTTGTCATTGTTTACTCACCCTCATATTGTTCCAGACCTGTTAAAGTAATTATCATCAAACAAGTGAAATGTGTTTATAGAAATGTTAATGAGAACACCAGCAGAGAACTGCATCTAAACTGGTTTTCTTTCTGTTGTTAGAGAGCTGCTTCAGTTTGTGAAAGAAAATGATGCTGTAGCAGAAGAAATTGCTATAAGGTAGGGCTGGACGATATGGCCAAAATTGATATCACGATATATTTCTTAATTTCGGTCGATACGATATAATTCCAATATCGATATGAACACTATTTATCTGAAATAGAAATCTTTTGTAACATTATAAATGCCTTTATCATCACTTTTGATGAATTTTAATGCAGCCCTACTATAAGGTAACAAATTGTTCAGCCTTTTAATGAGTATACCCTTTATTCTAGTTTGACAGGTATAGACAGCTTTAAAGAGATAGTTAACCAAAAAACAAAAAATACATTTCTGTCATGGTTCGCTCACCCTCATGTTGTTCCAAACCTGTATGACTTTTTTCTCTGGAATATAAAAGAAGATATTTTGAAAAATGTGTTAATGGAAGTCAATGGTAAACCAAACTGTCTGGTTACCAATATTGTAGTCTCAGCTAGGCATGGGCCGGTATGAGATTTTGATGGTATGATAACCTTAAGCAAAAATATCACGGTATCACGATATTGTCGTTACAGCTCTAAAATGAGTTGTTTTTAAATGACTGGGTAAAAAAAAATAATAATAAATTTTCCCACTGAACACAATATATTTTGTTTTTGAGCAACATACAGAATATTAGGAACAGTAGAATAGCAGCCTTCTAAATGAGACACAGCTACTCTGACAGCAGGAGGTGCTTCTGGAACACCAGATACAGTGTTTCCTTGGTTACCGCTGTAAACAAAGCAGCGCTGCACTGAAACACTGCTTTAATATGAACTATACAGAGAAGAGACTAAAAGAAAATACCACATAAACTTTTCTGAAGACAGTCAGTTCCCCTCAGAAACACAAATAAATATTGAGGATTTTCTTCCAATAGTTCGTGCATCATGAACAGTGAGTGATCTGCCTGCTACAGTATTTTTCTCTGTGCGTCTGTCTTCA
>NW_015552694.1:194306-197787 GCF_001515605.1 Sinocyclocheilus anshuiensis
GAGGATTTTCTTCCAATAGTTCGTGCATCATGAACAGTGAGTGATCTGCCTGCTACAGTATTTTTCTCTTTGCGTCCGTCTTCAACGTCTCTGGCCTGTGTTAACGGGCATTTACAGACTTCATATTTTCACATAAATTACATTTTGGAAAATTATTGCATTGCAACGCAGTTTGTGCAAGTCCGGAACAAAGACGAGTTGCAATAAGACAAAAAACGGCTGCTTGCCGATCGCATAAGTTCCAGGGGCAGCTCCTTAAGTTCGGCCATCCTACACACACGTGACTGACTGCTCGCTCGGAAACCGTGAAATTTTCAAATCGCGGTATACCTTGAAACTAGTAATCGGCCCATGCCTAGTCTCAGCCTCAGATGTCACGCCCACAGACCATTGGCTGAACGTCTGATGCATACGGCACACAAAATGGAAACACTTCAGGAGTTTCGAAGTTGTCATCGAGATGTGTATTGCATTCTTTAACGTTCCGCCTGGAAACAAAGATGCCGTGATGCCAAACCCCCTCACGAAAGAAGAAAGCCGTCGTGTTTACAGCTGTGACGATGAGCGCTTATCAGGACGCTGGATTTTCAAAAGTATGTGAAATATTTAAAGTTCGTGACATAGAATCTTTAAAATACGTCCGCGAGTACTGTTGTTGTGGCGAAATTTCCACGCCCCAAAACGTAACGCTGAACGAAACGACCTGTGATTGGGTGTTTGACATGTCTGTCAAACGGCCTCATGGCCAATAAAAGCTGCCATGGATTCCAGACCTTCAGTCGTCAGTCTGAAGGTCTGGCTACGCGAGACTACCAATATTGTTCAGACTAGCTTCTTTTGTTTTTTGCAGAAGAAAAAGGTGCATATACGTTTGGAACAACATGAGTATGAGGAAATTATCATATAATTTTTATGTTTGGCTGAACTATCCCTTTAAGACATTGTCTGTGCTAATACTTATATTTATGGTTCTGTACTTCTTTAGGGGCCAGAACTTTATTCTGGATCATCTCCGTATGGAGGACGTGTCTTGTTACTGGGAAAGGCTCCTCACTGACTTTAGCAAGCTGCTCAAATACAAACCCAAGAAAAAAACAAATTACAATCAGATCATCCACAGAGCCAGCAGATCTGAACTCTGACCTGAGGAAATCATAATGGTGGAGATCATCCTTTTTGCTTGCCTTTATTCTTGCTCTTCATTCTGTTGCTCTTTAAACTGATCTTAATTAGCTGAAAAGAGCATGTAAAGGCAGCTCTGTGTGGTTAATCCATTGAATCCTGCCAAATGTCTCTAAGACTGTCTATATTGCTTCAAAGGTTAAGACTAAAGAAATGTTTTAAAATCAGTTGAGTTACAGTTAAGTTACCGTATAGCGGTCTGCATAATTAAAAAAAAGACCTGTCCAGACCTTCATCCTCTCAATGTCAGGAATATTACACAGCTAAAATATGCTTGGTGTCGTCATAGCATTCATCAGTCTCAACACAAATTCTTAAGGTCATAAGAAGTCAGTTTGAAGTGTGGTGTTAAATCTGATGCAAGTGTAAGACACTGTAAAAATAATTGTGAAACAACATAACGGACAACAACCTGCCAAAAAATGTTTCCTTAAAATTGAATGGTTTCATCATGGCCTTAGTGGAGTCGTTGCTGTATAAGCAATGTTTTTTTCTCCTATCATAAGTTTTGTATGTAGACATTTATGGGGTTATTTCAGTTGAATAGTTAGGACTAGTTATTAAAGAGTAAAATCTGGAGCCAGTTCAAAGAAATCTAGGCCATTAAGACCAAATTGAATACATTTGCTACATGAAGCAATGCCAGTAGATTACCATGATCAAGTGCAGAATGCATTTTTGTAGTAAAGAAGAATCTCTGGATCCAGATGATGATTAGTGATTTTGGATGAACTCGTACCATTTTTTAACGTCTTCTATGTCATGATCAATTGAACAATACCAGAAAAACCTCAGTAAAACAGTATTAGTACTAAAGTATTGATGATTTTGATTCCACACTTAAGTGCCACTAGAGGAACATTTGAATGTAAACAGAGCTGAATTGATACTGATGTTGAATATGTTCTAGTATTCCAGTAGATAATTGTCAGTGTCTGTAGATTAAAATTTTCTCAGTCATTTTTATATGACCTCAAACTAGTCGTTTCAATAAAGTTGATCATTTGTAAACCCTGAAAATATTTTTTCTTTATTCCTATATTTTAACGCCCTTGATAAGCATTTACATTTAGACATTTCAATTCTACTTTGTGTTTGACTAATAGTTTTGATTATCCTCCACAGCAGCATTCAAATATTGCCTTTGGTTTAATTATGATTGTCTTCGAATGTAGGACTGGGTTTTTTTTTTCTCTGAGTTCTGAGAAAAACAGAGAATTGCGAGATATAAACTAGCAATTCTCAGAAGAAAGTCAGAATTGTGAGATAAAAGGTTACAATTACCTATAATATTTTTATTTCAAAAAAGTAGAATTACGAGATATAAACTCAGAATTCTGAGGAATAAGGGCAGAATTGCGAGATATAAACGAATTTTAAGATGTAAACTAGTAATTGCATGAAAATAATTCTTAGTTATCTTACTTTTTCTCAGATTTGCAATATATAAACTGAATTGTGATATAAAAAGTGGCATTAATTATTTTGTATTTATTTATTTAATCCCGTGGCGGAAACGAGCTTCCATACTTTATTCCTCTGTGATGCAAAAACTCTTTTTGACAGCTGTGTTGCTTCAGGTGTTAAATGCAGCCTGTCTGTATGATTCTGTCGTCTAATCATAGGGCATGCGTGTCAGTGAGGATGAACATGCATAAAACACGCTCTTATACCTGTGGCTTTGTGTTTCTGTGATTGAACAGCTTGTTGATGCATACTGCAGGCAGGCTGGATTCATCACCCACATGCGAGGGGACAGATGCACATGGACTTGAGGGCTCGCATCTGAGTCTTCTGGGGTTCAGTCTTCCTAGCGTCCATGCGTCTGATAGTACCTCCACAAAGACCTTACCACAGCACCTAGGTCAGGGGTAGGCAAGTTCGGTCCTAGAGAGCTGCGGTCCTGCAGAGTTCAGCTCCAACCCTAATCAAACACACCTGAACAAGCTAATCAATGTCTTTAGGATTACTAAGGCTATAGGCAGGTGAGTTTTGTTTTCAGGGTTGGAGCTGAACTCTGCAGGACTGCGGCTCTCTAGGACCGAACTTGCCTACCCCTGATCTAAACGATTCATTTCCCACAAAAAAAATCAACAATTATAAAGAACATTTTATTAAACTTGCAACTTTGTCATTCAGTAGTGTACCATAAAAAAAGTATAAATGTAAACAAGCCATTGACGAAATGCAAAACTAAAAGACTAAAAATGTAAACAAACCTAATAAAAATGAAATAAAAAGAAAATAATTACAAAAGTCTGAGAAAGTCAGCATGTTCTTAATGTCAATATATCCACAT
>NW_015552694.1:198292-199175 GCF_001515605.1 Sinocyclocheilus anshuiensis
GAACTTGCCTACCCCTGACCTAGGTAAACCAGAGTTCCCTGACACAGGATGGAATCGTATCAAAGATCTTTTCTACAGTGGGTAAGTATCAGTGATGTGTCCGCAATACATAACACACTGTTGTGTCGCTCTGCTGTTTTAATAGGACTTTAAATGTGTAGTTCTTTACCTTTCACTGGCCTTGTTTGATACACGGCCAGATGTTATGCCATATTTGTAATACACAATATCAGACACTCTTATGGAATATTTGTTGGCATGGTGCATTTGCCTCTCTTTGACTCTGCTCTGCTCTCCACATAGCGAGAGTCAGATGTATTCAGAGGAGTTAAGGAATATAGTAAAGAGTGCCATTGCTGCAGCCATGGTCGGGATGGTCTATGGAGGCCTACCAGGAGCAAGACATGCCCGTGAGAGATTCATCCAGCTCAGCCAGGCTGAAATTGACCAAAACAGAGTGGATGCAGTGGTAAGCCCTCCCTGGATCAGGACGTCACTCCAAACTGGATGAAGCAGGAGGAACCCGGTCAGAGAAGCTACCAAGAAGCCTACAGCAACTCTGAAGCAGCTGCAGGAATTTATGACAAGATTGCGTGGAAAAAGCCACTCCTCAAGAAAGGCCACATGCATTCACGACTGAGCTTTGCCAAAACACCTTGAAGATTCTGAGGCATTTTAAAGCCATTTTAAAGAGATTAAAATTTAATTATTTGGCCTCAACACCAAACGATATGTTTGGCTGAAATCCAATACAGTTGACCATCCAAAAAATAGCATTCCTACAGTAAAGCATGGAGGTGGTAATATCCTTTTATTGGGATGTTTCTCTGCAGCAGGGACTGGAGCACTTGTCAGGATAGAAGGAAAAATGGATGGGGCAAAA
>NW_015552694.1:199268-202423 GCF_001515605.1 Sinocyclocheilus anshuiensis
AATGACCCAAAGCACACAGCAAAACTGAGCACACAGTGGTTGAAGGAGAAAAAGGTGAATGTCCTTGCATGGCCTAGTCAGAGCCCAGACTGAAACCCCATTGAAAATCTGTGGAATGACTTGAAGACTGTAGTCCACAAACGCTCACCATCAAATGAACTGAACTTGAGCAGTTCTGCAAAGAAGAGTGGGCAAATATTGCAAAGTCTAGATGTGCAAAGTTAGTAGAGATGTATCTCAACAGACTAAAGAATTTAATTAAAGCAAAAGGTGGTTCAAAAAAATACTGACACAAGGGGTGATCCTTTTTCCAACTCAGTGATTCTGTTTCTGTTTTCTGACATGTTGGTGTTATATCTTTCACTTGGATGTTATAAGCTGCACTGAGTAAACACAGCTGGATAAAACAAAAACTGTGTCCGTCTTCATTTCAGGCTACAAAACAACAAAATGTGATTATTTTAAATAAAAAATAATTGCTAGCTTTGGCTGGAGGTGGAGCTGGAGGGTAGCAGCTTTTGTGACCATGTTTAAGTAAGTTTAGTTATGTTAAGGTTTAATTTGTGAGACATTTAATTACATGTTTGAATGCACTTGTATTACACAAAGATATAGACTCAATGTACTCATCCTCAGCCAATTCAAGATGTAGATTAGTTTGTTTCTTCGTTAGAACAGATTTGGATACATTTAGCATTACATCATATCCTCACCAATGCATCCTCTGCAGTGAATGGGTGCCGTCAGAATCCAGAGTCCAAACAACTGATTAAAAACATCACAGTATTCCACATGACTCCAGTCTATCAATTGACATCTTGTAAAGTGTAAAGCTGAATGTTTGCAAGAAACAAATCCGTCATTAAGACTTTTTAACTTCAAACCATCGCTTCCAGCTAAAATACAAGCCCATAATCCATAATATCACTTCCTCCAGTGGAAAAAGTCCATCCCCTGTTGTCCTTTCACATCAAAATCCACCCACATATTTGTTTAGAACAGTTTTGGACTGTTTTGTTTTTCATAATCCATAATATTGCTTTCTTCAGTGAAAAAGTTACCTTTTCTGAATCAGGAGAGAAATATGCACAGATCAAGCTCCGTCAAGCCAAAACAGTTCTAAACAAATATGTTGATTGGTTTTGATGTGAGAGGACAACAGAGGATGGACTTTGTTACAAGAGAAAAAGTTATAGATTCTGATTCGGAAGTGACATCTTGATGATGGATTTGTTTCTTACAAACATTCAGCTTTTCGCTTCACAAGACATTATTTGAAGGGCCTGTCATGTAAGTCGTGTGACTTGTGGATTATTGTGATGTTTGTAACAGCTGTTTGTTCTCTGATGGCACCAATTCATGGCAGAGGATCCATTAATGAGCAAGTGATCTAATGCTAAATGTTCTTTGAAGAAACAAACTCATCTATGTCGTGGATGGCCTGAGTGTCTCAGCAAATGTTCATTTTTGGGTGGACTATGTATCATGGACTGTTTTCACAGACTGTGATGATGCGTTTTAATGGTCATCAGCATTGCAAATCCTGCAAGGTTTTTTTTTATATTTTCATATTTAAAAAATGTATGTACATTTACAACACCTTGTATTATATTACTTTTCATCAAATTACAAAAACTGGTTAACGCTGCTATGAGGGTGTTTCTAATACAGAGTCTATAGGAATGACGGTGAATTTGACATTGTTTTCTCTTCTGATTGCGGCTATCAGTCTCTCTATTTTTTTTTTCCTCTTTTTGAAAGCT
Source organism: Sinocyclocheilus anshuiensis (assembly GCF_001515605.1). NCBI lineage: Eukaryota > Metazoa > Chordata > Actinopteri > Cypriniformes > Cyprinidae > Sinocyclocheilus > Sinocyclocheilus anshuiensis. Next base: position 201,032 of record NW_015552694.1, read on the forward strand.
GTGAAAACTGCTGATTTAGCCAATGGTGTGATTTTGGGGAAGGCTGAAAGGCATTGGTAGGACTGTTTGGGGAAACCTATTTGAAAACCGTCATTATTTTGCAGTTTCTTTAGGTACTGCTAGTTTATTAACAGTTACTAGTTAGTGTACAAACTGCACCTTTCCAATGTGCAGCAATATTTGAACAGCATATTTGAGTTTTAGAAATATATATACAGCATGTGTCTGAAAACAGTATAATTGGTTTAGAAGTACTGTACTAGGATTGTTGTTGCAGGAAAATTAATAGCCTGTCAGTTTCCGCATTTACAAAAAATGCTTTATGCTGTTCAAATATTTTTTACAGCTCTGTAAGTACTGGATTGACAGTGTACAGAGACAAAAATGATCTGAGCCATTTCGCTGCTGCAGGTGGTAAATTCACTCATCCTCTGGGTGATGGTTTAGTAGGCGTGTGTCTGTGCCTCAAGTTAACTGATTTTAAAAGCATTTTTGCTTGTCGTACTAAGATGACAGGAAAGAATGACAGTATTCACATGTGTTTGTGTTCAGCTCTCACAGGAGGAGTGTTCCGGCTGAATCTGGGACTTAGAGGGCTGCTGGCTGGTATAGCCATAGGAGCTGTACTGGGGTGAGTAGAACACAGAGAGAGAGAGAGAGAGAGAGAGAGATTGTGTGTACATGCGTACTGTTGAGTAATTTCGCTCTTAATGAACCAATAAACCTTACATATACACTTTTCCCCCATCTGTAGCTGTCATGAACAAATACAGCCCTTACCTCTTATTGATGGGAAGTATAATGTGAAGTTCAGGATCCACAGCAAAACGTCCTGATCAGCTCAGCAGAGTTCTTACCACTATGAGTACGTGTGTGTGTGTGTGCGCGCATCTCAGTCAGTATCAGCGCTGTTGCTCTCTCTGGAGAGATGTGTCTACCCTAGAGCAACACTGCACACTTAACTCCCTCACACTACCATCTCCCTCCCTCTCTGACGGTGTTCTGGCAGTCAGCTGTGGCCTTCCCTGTAATCCTGTGTCTTACATCTGCATCCCCCAGGCAAAACAACTCCCTTCCCCCCTTTTGCTCCTCCAGTCCTCCTCTTTTCTCATTACCAGAGGTACCCATATGCTAAACAGAAGTATTTGATCTGAAGAACCATCAGCTGTGCTGTGCTGTGCTGTGCTTTTATTTTATTTACTTTTTTTTTTTCAGTTTTCATGTTATATTTCTTTTTCACAAAGTGAAAACATACATTAAAGTCCCCCTGTGGTGAAAATAATTTTTTTTATGTTGTTTATTTGTCTATGTGGTGTTTTTAATATGCTTTTAGACAAACCATGTGCCAATCTATTAATCAACACCATTGCTGAGTATTTTCTCCTTAAAACT
>NW_015552694.1:203079-203487 GCF_001515605.1 Sinocyclocheilus anshuiensis
CCCCTCATTAGCAGATACTTAGTTAGAAGAGCCTCACACAGCTGTTTAACACACACCTGGAGCACACAGTGTGCCTGCAAACAGACCCTAACGACTCAGTCAGGTGCAACAAAGTGAAAAAAAGCTATACATAGCACATTATGCTCTAGGTAGTGTGAAGATTGTTAGATGCTAACATTCTCACTATTAATGGACTTAAAAAATGGTTCTGTGAAAGATCATGGAGCATTTAATCTGTGTTATTGTCATTAACGAAAGCCAAAATGAAAAAAAAAAAAAAACCACACACAAAGTGAAAACATACATTAAAGTCCCCCTGTGGTGAAAATAATTTTTTTTATGTTGTTTATTTGTCTATGTGGTGTTTTTAATATGCTTTTAGACAAACCATGTGCCAATCCATTTATC
>NW_015552694.1:203497-207036 GCF_001515605.1 Sinocyclocheilus anshuiensis
TGACATCCGCACGTCACACGCGTATGATCGCGGGCGCAATTTGGAATCACAAACTTGGCTGCATTTGAGTCTTCAAGGCATTTTGAGGACACAACATCGTCAAGTAAGTAAATTTAACGAATGTTACAGTATCCACTGTAGTTGTCCGCTAGGTAAAACAGTTTTATCAGTCATTATCCGTGTACAAACTAGCGCAAACAGATAATGTTACCTCACGAAGTTAGCCATCAGTCTTCTTACTTACGTTGAGCATACCAACTTATTTCTGGTTCAAACACAATATTTCCACTTGCCATTGCCATTGTATCACGTTTACTACAGTTCATTTAGTGGATCAGGAGGCGCTGGCTGGTGTGTGACTGAGTGGAGGCGGGGCTAATTTGAGTATTCATAGATCCGCGTATAGTAAATGAGGCAAGGGTGTTGAGTTGCATTCAAGCTATTTTAAGGCATGAGAAAATTATTTTCACAAGAAAAAACATTTAAATATGTCATTTTGATGATCAAAGATGAGTTTTAAAGGATAACATTTTTGACTACAGGGGGACTTTAAAAATACATTTGTATGATTCCAAAACTACTACTGGCTGCAAATTTTAGTTTGGCTAGTTTTTCAAGTTTGTCAATATATTAATGAGCACAACACATAAATAATACTACTAGTAGTACTGCTCATAATAATAATGAGTCATATTGAATTAGTTTCTGTCTACTAATTTGATTGAACAGGCTGCAGACTCCACAGTTAAAACTGCTCTTTGCCTGCTTAAAATTCAGTGTAAAGACTCAATGCTGCATTAAAGACAGACTAAATTATGCCTGCTCTGCCCCACCTCGGCACCTAGTGTCAAATACAGTTGTATACTCAGTATATGTACTTTAAGAGAAAGTACAGATACTGAGTGGAAGATTTTAGTCAGTTAAAAGTACAAGTATCTGGCCAAAAATATGTCTTAAGTGAAATGATAAGCATGTGTAAGAAAAATACTAGTATTTTAAACTTTATAGTCATGTTCACTTTATGTAGTCTTTGAAGTGGTCCTGTACACTTGCATTATATAAACTAAAAAGCTTTGTGTTCATCAGAAGAAATAAAGTCACATACATCTGGGACTGCATGATGAAATGGACTGTAAATGATAAGGGAATTTTTCATGTTTGGGTGGAGTATCCCTTTAAAGAGCAAGAATGTTTAAGCATTCAAATGAGTTTAAGTCATTTAAGCATAAGAAGACATGAAAGATAACTCTATTTGGTACTCACGTGCTGTTTCTGTCTGAACTGTGTTCTCTTTTGCGTTATGTAATGGACAAATACAAAAAAAAAAGTCAAAATGCCCATTTTTGTTGAGTATGTAAGCAGATTCTTAACTGAGTTAAAATAAGTATTAAATCAACATGAACAGTCGGAAGAAAATATGTGATCCATGCATTTGGTCTTTAAAGTGACAGCAAATGATTAAACCTGCTGCTGTCTTGAGTCATTAATGTTAATTAAGGAACAACAACAACAAAAAATAAAAGAAAAATTCACTCTGGTCAAATCTGCTCTTGACTGAATGACCTGCTTTATTATTGTATATATTTATGGTATTGCTTGGAATTTGTTTATTTGTTCTTATTTTATTACTGACTGTTTACTTGTCTTTATTTAACTTATTTTTCATGATGGGGCCAGTGAAATTTTGGCAGGGCAAGTAAAAGTTTGTTTATTGTTCTTTTTACACATTACGCATAATTGACGCATTTAAAACATTCACACATTTGTCTACAAAACATTTGGATTTATATATTTTGCTAATTTCAGATATGCAAATGAAATAAATTCTTAGCATATAGTTTCCTGAAAAATTGTTCTTTGTGTTATTTTATTGTTGATAATCCATTGCATATTAAAATAATATTTTGCAACTGAAATAAAAATGGACTATTATCCAGCACAGGTTTTGGTCCCCCCACCTGTCAGACCAGAGTTGCACCCCTGCAGTACATAGAATGCCAGTGTTTCATCCTGTTTTGACTTCTGTAAGTATTTTCATTCATTAAAAAAAACATGAACAAAACGCATGGCTATATTGTGTCTGAAAAATCTGTTAATCTGTTATAGAACAGAAGAATGAAATGCTTTTGTTCTGAATATAAGCATGGCCATGAATACCTGTGCACCTTGTGTTTATATCTGTGCTGCTATTCAGCACAGCGGCACTCTCGCTCATGTGATATTGCTTAATTGCTCTGAGACAAACATGTGATGCTATAACAGGCTGCCGGCTGGAGTTGTAGTCATTGGTCTGCAGAAGCTGGAGGGCGAGACCATGCATGACAAGAGACAACGGGAAAGACGAGAGCTACATGAGCAGAGAGTCGCTGAATGGTTAGTTTTACCAGGAAAAGAGAATATTTTCGTACTTGGACAGAACTGATAAACTAGTCACTTTGAACAGAAACTTGAGCTGATGTCTCCATTACAGGAATGCTCGTCTCAAGCTTACAGATGATCTTATTGGAGAAATGAAGTGTGAGAAACATCAGGACACTGATAATGACCTTCAACGAATAGAGGAGCTGCTCAATCAACCCAGGAATGAGAAAGGTGCAAAGAGCTCTGACAGCCAGTAACATCAGAGACTTGAAAATTAATTAACAAAAACTTGCTGAATATTCTGACTGATCTTTCTAGGATGTTCTAAATCCCTGGTACCTGCTCCCAGTATTTCTGTCAGTCACCATCATCAATGTAATACTTATCTTCAAATGCAAATGATATTTAGCCTACTACTGCACTTATGTGTATATCGCTATTTTAAAACCTGCTGATGCAGTTGGGTAAAGTATTTGGATTAGACGCATTTACAAGTAACAAGTGTGTGTGTTATTGTAATTGATTGGTCTAACAATGTAAAATATCAGTGCCAAATAAACTCAGCAAAGAAAAAGAAAAGGAACGTCCCTTTTCAAGATACTGAAAAGATATTTTAAAGATAATTTGTAAAATCCAAATGAGTTTACAAAATATTTTCCATACTTCAATGAACCATAAACATTGCACATGCAGCTGCATTGTCCGAAGGACAGGTTTACAAGCGGCAGGCAATTAAGGTCACATTTATAATAACTTAGGAAATTAAAGCGATTTGTCAGTGGACACGTCAAGAATGCGTAAGTGTCTTGCTTAATACCAGTTTTCTGTTTCTGTCGTTTAGATTACATATCTGCTAGTAGGGAGGATTAATTATTTTACTGCTTATTTTATTTAAAAAGTTATGCTGATTGTGCATGTTGTTTGCTGTTAGCTGTAATTGGAATCTACAAAAGACTTTTTGCTACCTGTTAATTTGTGCTTAAGTGGCAAACTACTGCAGAAGTTTCGATTTCAAGCCATGTGCGTGCTATATGCTTTGCTGTGCTAATTAGAAAGGCGTGGACAGCTGTATTCACTATAAAGTGGGTTAACCCTCTATGGTATGCATCATGTTCTAACCAATAACCATGAAATATTTTTTTTCAAATAAGTTTTTATTACATGAAATAGCTAAAATC
>NW_015552694.1:207215-214250 GCF_001515605.1 Sinocyclocheilus anshuiensis
TATATATATATATATATATATATATATATATATATATATATATATATAATTATGATTTTCTTTTCTTTTTAAATGTAAATTTCTTTTAAAAATATATGGATTTATATACTCTGAACTCATGCAAACCAAAAAAAAGGTAGATCCCTATCATTTAACCTTCACTGAAGCTATAACTCATCCTCACTCTCATCTCATGGAAGAGCTAACTCTGCACTCTTCCTATTGGCCTTTCAGTAAAATATTGCTGTATTCATTTTCTGAAAAGAAGAAATAATGTTGTTATTTATACATAAATACAATAAGCACTTCAAATAAATAAATAACTGCAATCGTATTATTGATGCTACTATCTATAAAAAACCCCAATGGGGAAATACATTACTGCAATTCCACTGGCGTTGTCATATGGCAACATACCTATTTTTCCGTAGTAGTACAGCGTTGCTGCCATATGGAAACATTGATATTTTCACAATTTACAGTAAAACTATGTTAGACAGTTAAATTGTGAATAAAAATATAAAATTTACTTAAAGATGCTGCAAAAAAAAAAACCTTTAGAAGAGATGTTTAGAAATGAGGTTAATAGAGCAATTTCTGGAGCACTTCAACAGGTGTCTTCCGTGTGACGGTGACTGTGAAAAAGAGTTTTGGACGGACATTCAAATGTCATGTGACTTAAAAACAGCACATCATTGTATACCTTATGGCCTGCCCTTTTAATTCCCATATTGCAATCAGGGCCGCATTAAGACCTCAATGGGCCCTGGGGCTATGACTTACTGCAGGGCCCCCCGTCACAATAATGATATAGCTTAACATAGGATTTTTATCCAATCAAAGTTTCATAATTCTTGTTACCAATTCCAATATCTCAAAAAAAAAATACTAGCCTATGTAAAAACAAACTTACTGAAGACAAGTAAACAGTCATGAATTACAATAGAACAAAGAAATTGACCTACAAACACTTAAAGCACTGAATAAGAAATATATTGTATAAAATAAATAGACTAGAAATAGCTGAATAGTCTTCACTGTATAAATTCAATATACATTATTTTACAAATATAAATGTATTTTACAGTGATTTTCTTTCTAATGTTTAATTTACATTATTGACACAAATGGCAAGAGCAGCTATATTAGGCTGCTTTGGAGGAATAGTTCACCCAAAAATTAAAGTTATTGTTGTTGTTCTAAACCTGAATGAGTTTCATTCTGCTGTTGAATGCAAACGTATGTATTTGAAACAATAGCCTACTGGTAACCAAACAGTGTCTGTGACCCCAGATGACTTCCATGGTATGGAGAGAGAGAAAAAAAACACTATTGGAGGCAACAGGGACCAGAAACTTTCTGGTGGTTACGAATATTCTTCAAAATATCTTCTTTTATGTTGAGGAGAACAACGAAATTCATACAGGTTCAGAACAACTTGAAACTGAGTAAATGATGACAGTATTTAAATTTTTGGGTGAATATCCCTTTAAAATCTCACCTCCTTGCTCGGGCCTAGCCCAATGGTTAATGCGGCCCTGATTGCAATATATATATATTTTTTTTTTCTGAAAGTAATTTTCAGATGCAACGGGGGAAAAACGGGATAAACACAAACATGAAACTTGTAAATAAAATAATCTGATATATAGCCTATGTACAATTTAATAACATACCTACTGGAAGCTCTGTAGTTTTGCTGTATAGGCCTATAGATAAAAATATTAAAATTACAAACACACAAAACGTCCTGATTATTCGGACGTTTTGTTGGACATTCTAGAGGTACAGCTGTGTTGTTCAAACGCGCGTGCAGACGCAGAAGAGGGAAACGCGCCAGCGCCCTGTGGAGTTAACGGGGAAAACCAGAGGTGGTGGATTGTTTCTCTACATCAACGAAAGTTGGTGTTCACATGTAACAACGCTGAAAAAGGTACGCTGTCCTAATTTAGAGGCACTCATCATAAACTGTAAACCTTTCCACTCGCCGCGGGAGTTTTCCTCTTTCATTCTCGTGAATGTGTACGTGCCTCCGGACGCGTGCATGAGCGCCGCGATGCAACAGCTGGCCGAACAAATAACTGAAATGGAGCAAAGGTACCCAGACTCTATTTTAATCATTTACAACAAATCCTTTCAATTTAACCGTATCAGAACAGAATAAGAATGTAAAAATATATAATTCTAATGGATAAATACAATTGCAATATACAGGTGCATCTCAATAAATTAGAATGTCGTGGAAAAGTTCATTTATTTCAGTAATTCAACTCAAATTGTGAAACTCGTGTATTAAATAAATTCAATGCACACAGACTGAAGTAGTTTAAGTCTTTGGTTCTTTTAATTGTGATGATCAACAAATTAGAATATGGTGACATGCCAATCAGCTAATCAACTCAAAACACCTGCAAAGGTTTCCTGAGCCTTCAAAATGGTCTCTCAGTTTGGTTCACTAGGCTACACAATCATGGGGAAGACTGCTGATCTGACAGTTGTCCAGAAGACAATCACTGACACCCTTCACAAGGAGGGTAAGCCACAAACATTCATTGCCAAAGAAGCTGGCTGTTCACAGAGTGCTGTATCCAAGCATGTTAACAGAGAGTTGAGTGGAAGGAAAAAGTGTGGAAGAAAATGGCACATTCAAGTGAAGTGAATATTAGATGGATTTATGCAGCCATCTGATTGACTGGAAAAGTTATATGCTTAATTGTGAAATATATATTACCCATTATTCCAGTCAAACTGAATCATTTCATTAAGAACATGTCCCGCAGCACTACTTGTAATTGTAATAAAAAGTCACATTGACTGCACAGACAAGACTCCTCAGTGCTCCATGCTTGTGCCTCTATCGCTGCTGTGGTAGACCAATAGCAACACCATGAGTACAAATTGTGAATTGCACCTTTTTGCACAAAATTACCTCAGGAGGAAGTAGTCAAGTTTGTTCCATTCTCATTTGAGTGAATGAAATACTGTATCTAGTTCACAAATGTCAGAAACAAAAAGAGTAATGGGATGCCACTATAAAACGGTATTCATATTGTCAGTGACAACATGGATGGAAGAGAAGCCCTTGAATCCAACATCAGAATCAATTGAACAAAAAATACCCATTGTTACTCTGCTTTCTGAAGGCAAAAATCAAGCTGATAACAACAACCAACTCCCTATGGCCTCTCAATAGTCCAGTCAAATTAGCATATGTTTTCACTTCAGAATGCGGCAACACACCTGGTCTTTAATTACCCAAAGAGAACTCAATTCACATCTCTTCTGATCTTACTCCAGTGGCTCCCAGTTGTGACCAGAATTGAAATAAATAAAGTTTACACACTGGCTATTAGGACTGCCACTGAAACAGCACCTCCCTACCTCGATTCACTAATTCAAGTGTATTCTTCCTCCTGTCAGCTCAGGTCATTGAATGAGCGACGTCTTGGTGTTCTTTCACAGTGAGGTAAAAAGTCACTTTCCAAAACCTTCACCGTCTCTGTTCCTCTCTGGTGGAATGATCTGCAACTTTCAAGAAGCAGCTGAAGACACATGTGAAGTCAAGTCACCTTTATTTATATAGCGCTTTATACAATACAGATTGTGTCAAGGCAGCTTTACTGAGTCAAAATTATATCGCGATACATATTGATATTGAATTATTGTCCAGCCCTATCGGGAAGCCAGTTCTCCTCTGGCCAGATGAAACCAGCATGGTGTGGTTTAATTCCAGGCTGCAACACAGGTGCAGAGGTCTTGTCTGATTCCCGTGGTCTTGTGCCGATTGTAAGTGAGTCGCTTGTAAATTTAAATGTAGCCTACTTGCATGAATTATTGAAAATGAACCATGACCTGTTAGCAGAAAAAGGTTGGCATTTTTCAGAAATAAACTGCCCTCATCTACAGTAGCCTATGTCACAAAAAGGCCAAAGTAGGTTGTCTCCATCATCCAAAATGCCAGTATTGTGCCAAATAGTAGGCATGTGCAGTTTTGGAATAAACAGAGGAAGACAGCTGATGGTTTCAAAATGATTTGTATTATTATGCTGTATGATACAGACCTACACTCAGGGTGGTAAAGGAGGTAAGGAATTAAATAAGGAATTGGAATTTTACTCGCCTCTAAAATGGCCTGATAAATACGTGATTTATTCCCCAAACAAGTTAAGTATGAATTTTCTGTAGAACAAAAGTGGGCGTTTCTAAATTTGTGGGCATTTTCAAGCTGGTTGTTGTTTCTAAATGATGCAATTAAATTGTGCCTCGGGGTTGCACTTAAGTGTGAACAAATTGCAACAGTTGATTCCCGGCGCGATTTCTCTCAGAGTCATTGGTCCAAAATAATATATTATGTAGCACCAATAGTAATCCAACATTATTTTATATTCAACGTTAAAAAAAATTATAAATCATGATACCTAATTTAGAATTTAGAATCATGAGCAAATGGTAATGTATAAAACATTGTTGCATTACTAATCACAAAACACACCATAACATCACATTACGCTTTTATACTGGCATAAAGTTGGCTTGACGTTGGAGGTTCGATATTCGCAAATTTAGGGACCGTCTCTAAAGTTACATGCGATATTGGTGTACACTTTTCTAACGTCAATAGCATTTGAGGAGAATGACTTACAGTCATAAAAACAACTGTAAACTCTTCATCTAGGTGTCAACTATAATGCACACCGTTTACATTTTTGATATTTATTAAAATAAACTGTAAATCCTATGTAAAAAATGCACCTTTTCACAACCGAATGGGCTCAAATGCAAAATATGCCATAATTTAAAGCTCAATAGCATCTGAACAGAATGACTTATAGTCATAAAAACAACTGTAAAGTGTTCATCTAGGTGTCAACTATAATGCACACCGTTTACATTTTTTATATTTATTAAAATAAACTGTAAATCATATGTTAAAAATGCTACTTTTTCACAACCGAATGGGCTCAAATGCCAATTTAAGGCTCAATAGCATTCGAGGAGAATGACTTACAGTCATAAAAACAACTGTAAAGTGTTCATCTAGGTGTCAACTATAATGCACACCTTTTACATTTGTGATATTTATTAAAATAAACTGTAAAACATATTTTAAAAAATGCTACTTTTTCACAACCGAATGGGCTCAAATGCAAATTTAAGTCTCAATAGCATTTGACGAGAATCACTTATAGTTATAATTATAATTATATTTTAAAAATCGTCTATGGAATGTCCCCTTTTTACGTTTTATTCCGAGTAGAATAATTTTGTCTCACTGACATGTTTTAATTGTTCAATGTAATTGCCTTTCAGATACCTCTGTCTGTAACTAGATACCTGTATGCCTTCTGCATTTGTAATTATGGAAAATTTAAATAAATATCCAATTACATTGTTAAGATGCTCAATTCTACTAATTTTGTTAAAATAATGTTTTTAAAATAAATAAATAAAGTAATAATAATAATAATAATAATAATAATATTTAGGATTAGGATTAATTTGACCTTTAGGGAAAATCTTCTTTAAAATCAGATGACAGTTGGGCAAAGATGCCTATAGGAGGTAATTTCTACATTTTCATTTTTTGTGCCATTACAATTAAATTGAGAGAGAGAGAGACCTTTTTAATGGCTGTTCATATAAAATGTTAAACATTAGAGCTACAATTAATTTCAAATAAAAAAAACAGAAAGATCCAGTCAACTCTGAGTTCTGCTTAAAGCACTCAGAACTTCTGAAACAATAATAAAAAATTTAAAAAAACGGAGACAGAAGAAATTGAATTATTATAACAATACACTTCAAAAGATTGAAAACACAATTGATCAGTGTAAGTTCCATAGCATGTGGAACTGTTTAAACAATACAAAGCCACAAAACTAACCATATAAGATGGTCAAATTTGGAAAGATTATTTTGAGAACATTTTTTTTTTCCAGGGTTGGAACTATACTCTGCAGGACAGCGACTGTCTAGGACCCAACTTGCCTACCCCTGCCTTACACCCTCAATCACCATTCCCTATATTATTTTACCAATATAGTTCACCTGACAGAGAGAATGAAAACAAATGACTGAATTTAGACACTGATGAACACCTGCTGTTAACAAGAAGAGTCACTGAAGGAAAGAGAAACAGGAATTGAAAAAAAGAGACGAGATGAGCAGAAACACAAGAACTACAACTGACTTCAGCCACAGCCTTACATGAAATCAACTGAAGTTTTAAACAACTCCACAAACAGCACCAGCTTCGGGTCAATACTAACTAGATTAACTTTTATATCTGTCATATGTCTACAGAAGTTCTTATTGAGAATAAGCAGAGGTTTAGATGTTGATATTTTATTGTTTTGTTTGTTGTTTCCATTGTGGAGATCAGTGTTTGCTTTAGTTGGTCTCCTGACCCTTGACTTTTGAACATTAGATTTTCTTTGACTGCTGTAACTATGTCTTTAAGATACTTAAGTTATTGCCCAAACAACTACTGTTGATCAGAGGCCTGTTATACAAAGCCATTTTTAGCTTTTACCCAGGTACATTCACATTTAGTTTGTGCAAACTGTGAGTTTTCGGGCTCAAGAAGGTGGGTTGGTTTTGAGTGGGTTTCTTCAACATAGTAACTTACGCTACACGGCTACCCTGCTCCGGAGCAGGTTTTATTCTGCGTTAGAGATCGCAAACCCAAACTGGACCAATCAGCTGTGAGCAACGTGAAATATATCAGATGCAATGAAGCCACTCCCCCATATCTCTCGCTCCAAATTAAATAATTTTAAAGTCAAATAATTTTATAGACAAAATTACTCGACTTGTGGTGCTACTTACTTATGTTTATTTAGTTTATTCATATCAATTATAATTGTTTTTAATTCAAATACTATATTCATATAAGTATTATATGAAGTGGAAATTAATTTTAAGCTTTGCATTTAAATATATATTTATATACACATACATATCTATACACATATATATATATATACACACACATATATATACATATACACACATATATATACATATATACATATA
>NW_015552694.1:214437-220477 GCF_001515605.1 Sinocyclocheilus anshuiensis
CTGTCTAGGACCCAACTTGCCTACCCCTGCCTTACACCCTCAATCACCATTCCCTATATTATTTTACCAATATAGTTCACCTGACAGAGAGAATGAAAACAAATGACTGAATTTAGACACTGATGAACACCTGCTGTTAACAAGAAGAGTCACTGAAGGAAAGAGAAACAGGAATTGAAAAAAAGAGACGAGATGAGCAGAAACACAAGAACTACAACTGACTTCAGCCACAGCCTTACATGAAATCAACTGAAGTTTTAAACAACTCCACAAACAGCACCAGCTTCGGGTCAATACTAACTAGATTAACTTTTATATCTGTCATATGTCTACAGAAGTTCTTATTGAGAATAAGCAGAGGTTTAGATGTTGATATTTTATTGTTTTGTTTGTTGTTTCCATTGTGGAGATCAGTGTTTGCTTTAGTTGGTCTCCTGACCCTTGACTTTTGAACATTAGATTTTCTTTGACTGCTGTAACTATGTCTTTAAGATACTTAAGTTATTGCCCAAACAACTACTGTTGATCAGAGGCCTGTTATACAAAGCCATTTTTAGCTTTTACCCAGGTACATTCACATTTAGTTTGTGCAAACTGTGAGTTTTCGGGCTCAAGAAGGTGGGTTGGTTTTGAGTGGGTTTCTTCAACATAGTAACTTACGCTACACGGCTACCCTGCTCCGGAGCAGGTTTTATTCTGCGTTAGAGATCGCAAACCCAAACTGGACCAATCAGCTGTGAGCAACGTGAAATATATCAGATGCAATGAAGCCACTCCCCCATATCTCTCGCTCCAAATTAAATAATTTTAAAGTCAAATAATTTTATAGACAAAATTACTCGACTTTTGCTGCTACTTGCTTATTATGTTTATTTTATATAAATTATAATTGTTTTTAAAGGGGTCATATGATGCTTTTTTAAAGATCATTATTTTGTGTATTTGGTGTAACAGAATATGTTGACATATGTATGTATATATATATATATATATATATATATATATATAATGCATTAATAATATATTACATATTACTAGGCAATTTGATAAGATTATTATCTTTTTTTTTCAGATCGAATGTCATCAATGCAGGAGGTGGTTCCATGTGGCATGCATTCCAATGACAGACAACCAGTTCAACAGGGCTCGAAAGATTGATTGGAAGTGCTGCCTATGTAAATAATGATAAATTCCTGTATAAATAATGTATTATAGTTATTTTATGTAAAAGTTAGGTATTGGTGGTGGTCCTGGGAAAATATGAAAATATTATTGATTGAAAGATAAGAATTGAACAATAAAAATTATGAAGTATCACAGTTGTCGTTGTTGTTTTTTCATTGTTGTTTAATGGAACTTCTGAAATACATTCATTTTACAATTTCTACATTTGTACGTCATTCTGCTCAAATGCTATTGAGCTTTAAAGGGGTCCTATTATGCTTTTTCAATTTTTCAACTTTAGTTAGTCTGTAATGTTGCTGTTTGAGCATGAAAACGATCTGCAAAGTTACAAAGCTCAAAGTCCACTTCAAAAGGAGATATTTATTTAACAGAAATCACTTTTCAAAAACTACAACGAACGACTCGTTTGGACTACAACGCATATTTTCCGGGAGGACTACAAAGCATATTTTCCGGGATTTGTGATATCACAAATATCGACGAATGGGACGAGACCTGGTTGAGCTGCACTAGAGAAGGCAACGAGTGTTATCACTATGTCGGAGACACACTAGCTTTCCCAAGGCAGACGAACTTAGTTACAATCATCGCGGTTTAAATCGCGCTCAAATTGATTTGATTTTGACGCGATATTTACACTGAAGCTGGCAGACGGCTATGGTAAGGGGAATGACATTTCCCGACCAGGCGCCGAGTGTTGCCAATCACAACACACACTGGCCCAGCTAACCAATCACAGCACATTTCGTAATTCAGCCTTCATTTGATACAGGAACTATTCGAGCCGTTCGTGCCAGACTGGGGAGAGAGGTGTTGTAATAATGTAAAATATGTGAAAAATAATTTGTTTTTCGAACCTAGTATGAGAGCATGTTCTAGTAGACCCCCAAAACAAAATCAAGACTTTGTAAAAGAGCATAATAGGACCCCTTTAAATTATGGCATATTTTGCATTTGAGACCATTCGGTAGTGAAAAATAGCATTTTTTTTTTTACATATAATTTACAGTTTATTTTAAATCAAAAATGTAAAAGGTGTGCATTATAGTTGACTCCTAGATGACCCCTTTACAGTTGTTTTTTTATGACTGTAAGTCATTCTCCTCAAATGCTATTGAGCCTTAAATTTGAGTTTGAGCCCAATCGGTTGTGAAAAATAGCAATTTTTACATATGATTTACAGTTTAATTTAATAAATATCAAAAATGTAAAAGGTGTGCATTATAGTTGACACCTAGATGAACACTTTACAGTTGTTTTTTTATGACTGTAAGTCATTCTCCTCAAATGCTATTGCGCCTTAAATTTGAGTTTGAGCCCATTCGGTAGTGAAAAGGTCGCATATTTTACATATGATTTACAGTTTAATTTAATAAATATCAAAAATGTAAAAGCTGTGCATTATAGTCAACACCTAGATGAACACTTTACAGTTGTTTTTAAGACTATAAGTCATTCTCCCCAAATGCTATTGAGCTTTAAATTTGCGTTTGAGCCCATTCGGTACTGAAATAAATCTTATTTTTTTCAAATGATTTACAGTTTATTTTAATAAATATTAAAAATGTATAAGGTGTGCATTGTAGTTGACACCTAGATGAACAGTTTACAGTTGTTTTATGACTGTAAGTAACATTATAGTTGACACCTAGATGAACAGTTTACAGTTGTTTTTATGACTATAAGTCATTCTCCTCAAATGCTATTGAGCTTTAAATGATGGCATATTTTGCATTTGAGTCCATTCGGTTGTGAAAAGTAGCATTTTTTACAAATGATTTACAGTTTATTTTAAATCAAAAATGTAAAAGGTGTGCATTATAGTTGACACCTAGATGAACACTTTACAGTTGTTTCATGACTGTAAGTCATTCTCCTCAAATGCTATTGAAGAAAAATGTACACCAATATCGCATGTAACTTTAGAGACGGTCCCTAAATTTGCTACTATCGAACGTCTAACGTCAAGCCAACTTTATGCCAGTTACATTTATTGCATATGTACAGTTTTATTACAAACTGTATAACAATTCTCTATAATAAAAAGTTTATACTCCAAAGTTTAGATTCCAACGTGTGAAAGCTTCGGTAAATAGTGTATGCCATATTGACGTTCATTACGAAAACCCTCCTACTGAATGGAGAAGGGTCTGGCTGCAGCTGGCGCTTGCATTCTCAGACACTTGCACTTTTTAGCTTTATTTGTTGTTTTTCTTTTAAATGTTACGTTTTGAAAATTTGTTGTATGCATTTGTCATTTTTATTTAATCTCTTTATTTTTAAAATGTGTATAGGTAGTATTTATAAAGTTTTAGCTTTTAGTTTTGGATCTGTTTTTAGTTGTTTTAATACTACAATTGATTGCTTCTGTTGTCCTCATTTGTAAGTCGCTTTGGATAAAAGCCTCTAATAAATGACTAAATAAATAAATAAATAAAATAAATAATCATTAAATCACCAGCACAGCGTCTTGTCTCCATTGGCAACACGCACGATTTGTGTCGATTGCAAGTGACGTCGCAGGTATCGGAGAGTGCAAGTGGCGATTGCAAGTGACTTCGTAATTTAGTTTCTTTTTTCTTGTCTTCACCACCTGGCTACTGTTGTAAAATGTTGAGAGATTCAAACAAAAAGTAATCAATAAATAGAACAAAATAAAAAATAATAAAGACTGCAAGTGACGTCGCTAGCGGAAGTGCAAGTGTCTGAGAGTGCAGGCCTGAGAGAGTGCGAGCGCCAGCTGCAGCCAGACCCTTTTGACTGAATGGGGCGTGTGTTTACGTCATCACGTTCCGTCTGTGCCGCGCACTCGCAGACGTCTGCGGGAGTAACGGCGGAGCGCAGAGCAGTGAGGCCAGTGTCCAGTCTTATTCTTCTGGCTGCTGTGGTCACTCACTGATTCAATGAACGGCACAATGGCCGCATCGTCGAACAGGATCATGCTGGGCCCCCTTGTAGCTGCTATCGACCAAGGCACGAGTTCCACACGTTTTCTGGTAAGTCGCATCTTGAGGACATGTCATCATGTTGTGGTGGAGCTTAAGTGACTCGCATACAGACAGAGATTGGAGAGTCCTCCGTGCCCTTGTCAACATGTGCGGGTAAATATACCGGAGCCGGTTCAGCTGGAGTTCTGTCATGCCAGTTAACCACACTGATTACATTTAGTTTCTGAATCTGCTCATTCGCACGATGCTAATTGAACGTTAACAGAATCCTTCTAGTTAGCTTTGTATTTGCTCAGTACTTGTGTCTCAGAATCTGTTAAATTAATCTTGCTAAGAATTGTACACAATGGGTTTGAGCAGCATTACAAATTTCAAATGTTTGATAAAAAAATTACTTTAAATTTCCAGCTGTAATCATTTTGTCTGAACATCCGAACTTTTTAAATGACAGCTTCTCCATACAGTTTATTGTCCAGGTAGGGTAACGTTAGGTGTTTTGATTCCAGTCGTGTCTTGTGCGGATTTCTGATGGTCTTAGAAAAAGTTTTAATACGCCATTCCACAGATTAAACGAGGCAGAAATACTAACCAAGAATAACAATTTTTTGAAGATCAGAAGGTACAGTAAAATTATTTCCATATTCTAGTATTTGGCAGCAGAGCTATTTTTTCTTTTGTAAAAAAACCAAAACAATGTAGTGGAGATCTGTTGGGACTGATTGTGTTCCTTAAATGTTCTTAAGAAGGTCTTAAGTTTACCTTCATAAAACCCGCAGAAACCCTGCTTGTGGTGCTCTGTTAGAAATGTCCCTATTGGCTACTATGGGCTGTATGTGTTAGATCTGACAAGGTTGTGGCACTAATAGTGGACAACACAATTGAATATCCTCTGTTTGTGTGTCCAACAGGAAGACAAAAATGTATAGGCCTATAAGATATGTGTTTGTGTTAAAAGAGGGTGTGCTTTTAATTCCAGGGCCTGACAAACATTCCTCATATTGTTAAAATGTTGTAGCCAGAATTGTTACTCAACAGAAGAGCTCAGAATGAGGTCAAACACTGTGATTAATGCCTTTGTAATTAATTGTTGGAAATTCCAGTTTTCAACATCACTGACATTTCACTGCAATACCAGGCTGAAATGCAGTGGAAGGGTATTCCAGAAAGCAAGGTTAACTTACCGTCACATATACCCTGAACTCTCGGTTGATTAACCCAAACCTTGCTTACTTGAGCTATGCTGGTTCCAAAAACGCATCCGGGAGTAAGTTCAGACATTCTCAACAGAGCAATGAATCGACTAGTCACCATGGAAACTTCTGCTTCTTTCTGCTTCTTTTGTTCAGTGGTCATTTACATACTTAGTGCATATCACCAACTAATTGATGGTTGTGCAATCATTTTTTTTTTTTAAATTCCGTTTAATCTTTTAATCACTGAGAATAAAAATTCTATTGTTTGTTTGATGCTTATTATATAATAAGAAATATCACATTTCAACCCTCTACGCACACCTTGGCAATATAATCGCCATTGGCTAGTAAATTTTTTTGTTAACTCGCCAGACTGATATACTATTTTACACACACACACACACACACACACACACACACACACACAAACACGTTTACTTAGCTATCTAAATGGGGACATTACATAGACTTCTATTGTTTTTATATACAGATAGTTATACACTTTTTAACCTAAACCCACCCCTACCCTACCCTACCCCTCACAGAAAACTTGCTGCATTTTTACAATTTCAAAAGTAAAAAAAAACTTTGTTTACTTTATTTTAACAGTTTTACAAATGAGGACATCCACAAATTGAGGTTTTTGCCGATTTTGTCAGGCTTTGCTCACTTTTGGGTACAAATTTGTCCCCAAAATATGGTTAAGTAGGTACA
>NW_015552694.1:221687-222032 GCF_001515605.1 Sinocyclocheilus anshuiensis
CACACACATACTGGCGTGTAAAATCTAAGAATTTATTAGCCAATGGCTAATGTTAGACATTATTTAGTCGCCCAGAGTAAGATTTAGTCGCATTTGCGAGTGATTTACTCGCAATGTAGAGGGTTGCATTTATTTTATTATAGAAATACAGTAGAATACAATAGAAAATGCTGATCCATGATGTTTGAGAGGACAATAAAATATAATAAATATATTAGAATAAAATAAACATGACCTTGTTATAATAGTGTTTTATAATTAAAGGGGTCATATGCTGTTGCTAAAAAGAACATTATTTTGTGTATTTGGTGTAATGAAATGTGTTTATGCGGTTTAAGGTTAAAA
>NW_015552694.1:222339-222560 GCF_001515605.1 Sinocyclocheilus anshuiensis
CGCCCAAATGTGCACGCAAAGAAAGAAGGCGTGGTTTCAGGAACAGCAGTAGTGTTGATGCAGTCATGTCAGTGAGACTCTGTGTGATTCAGTACGAAAGGTGCGAAAGCTTATTTGGCCTTCCGGAAGTAGATGCAATTAGGAATCATTGGTTAAGATTTATTTACAACATTTACAACAAACCCAGATGTTCGAATTTGTGCAACGCATTTTATGGACGA
>NW_015552694.1:223768-251889 GCF_001515605.1 Sinocyclocheilus anshuiensis
AACCATGGTGCGCGCGCATGCTGAATGTTTACAAACCTATAATTGGTCTATTGTAATCATACATTACATTACATTACATTATAATATTGTGTTCAATCTGGCACACCCACTGGAGTCTCATCAATAGGTCACGCATTCGCTGATAGCTCTGAAGTAAACTAACCCTGAAACAAACCTACTCCGGAGCAGGTTATGTTCAGAGAGTACGTTTCTATGGCTACTTACATACCCTGAAAGTTACCTCCATTTTTGGAACCGAAAGATGGGGTTATCCACTTACTTACTCCCAAACATACCTGGGTATGTCACATAACCTGCTTTCTGGAATACCCCTCAGGTACAAACGCTGAGTTTTTATACCTGTGATTTCTGTCTTTCTAATACTGCATGTTGAACAGGGTCAGTTTGGAGGGAAAAACAGATAACTGTCTCTTATATTATCAAAAACTTTAAAAGTTATCTGTTCTTTTAATTGTAGGTTTTCAATGCAAAAACAGCAGAGCTTCTCAGTCACCATCAAGTTGAGATTAAACAGAGCTTTCCCAAAGAGGGGTGAGTATTTTGTCCTTTGTATTGACACACACTGGTTCAATGGGGCAATGCATTATGCAATATAGTAAGAGTACAACTTGTGATTCAAATCACAAGTTCACCATTGGTTCATATAATGTTATTCTGGATGAGCTGAATAGGATTTCTTCCATTTGCATTGATGGCAAAGATGTCAGCTGTGTTCAGTTATGCACAGTGTGCTATATTTAAGAATCATGCAAATTTCATGTGGCTGGTTGGAGTGAGAACCAGGGTTATTTAGTACCATTGAGATATTATTGTAGTTTTTTTTTTATATTTTGAATTTGTTTTTAATTTGACGTTTTCTGTTTTAATTTTAACTAGAGTTGTAATTTTGTTGTGTTTTCGTCACGTTTCTTATTTTTTATATAGTTTTTATTAATTTTTATTTCAGTTTTAGTTATTTTAGTAGAACAAGTTAAACTAAATGAAAATGAGAAATATTGTATAAAATAACGTTTTTATATATATATTTTTTTCTTTTCTTTTAGTTAAACTTTATTTTATTTCAAATAACAAAATTGTGTATGGATTTAGTTTAGTTAACAATAATAACCCATTAAAAATTATTTATTGTCTTTTCTCAGCTGGGTGGAGGAGGATCCAAAAGAGATTCTTCAGTCTGTGTATGAGTGCATGGACAGAACCTGTGAGAAACTGACCCAGCTCAACATTGACATCTCGAACATAAAAGGTATCAAGCCAACTTGTTATTTCTCCATTTAACTGTTATTACATGCTCGTGGTTGTTTATTTTAATTTCTACACGTGTTTTAATATGTCTGCAGCTATTGGTGTGACCAATCAGAGGGAAACCACCCTTGTTTGGGACAAGGAAACAGGCGAACCACTTTATAATGCTATAGGTAAATAACATTACCTTCCTATTATATATGACCTGGGGTGGACTGGCCATCTGGAGTACCAAGAGTTTTCTTGATGAGTCGCTGGACAATGTGGGCTGTCTCGTTGCTACACAATTGTCTAAAAAATGAATGATAGTAAATTTACGTATCATTCGTCGGCCCAGTTAGTCAAGTAAGTCAAGTCACCTTTATTTATATAGCGCTTTATACAATACAGATTGTGTCAAAGCAACTTTAGAGTGTTAAACAGGAAAAACGTGTGCTTATAATGCAAGAGGACAATAGAAAACAGTCAGTTTATCAGTTAATGTCAGTTCATTGTTGATTCAGTGATGTCATCATTCAGTTCGTAAAATGGCCCACACGGCCCAATTGAGTCAAAATTATTAATATATTTAGCGTACTCAGGCTCAGTGCAGCAGTGTAACAGTGCTCATCAATGTAAAAATGATTGAGATGACCAATCAAATCAAAGGTCGACATTGTTCATATAGACCCTTTTAGGGCCGACGTCACAATTACGTCACCGCGCTAGCTGGAGGCAAAACAAAGGTGAAACTGGAGGCGGCCAATTCAAACCAGCGCAGGTTCAGCTACATAAGGAGCTCAAAATATCGTCTTTTTGTGATGTTGGGTGCCAGAATCGACATAGTAGAGGCTCCGATTTTAAAGCACCTGCTTGCCACCGCCAGACAAAAAAAACGACGACAGCTGTGGTTAAATGCGATAAAATGAGCGGACTGGACAGAAACGATAGTCAAAAATGCTCGCGTTTGCAGTTCACACTTCTTGTCAGAAAAGGTTAAATAAAGTATTGTCTTTTGTTATGTATTAGGGATATGCCGATATCAAATTTTCATGTTGCGATTAATTGCTAATGCTTTTATCACGGTATACGGTGTTATCACGATATTGACATTTTGTTTTTTTAAAAAGTGCTGTCATAATACAGTATAACAGGTTTAATAACTTTTTTCTTATAACAAAAATAACTGAACATTTAAATGCAATAAAGCAATACAGAAAAATGTATAAAGTTAAAAGTTATACACAGATTAAAGTGCAAAAGAACTATAAAGACCAATAGGTATCACTTTACAATAAGACCTCATTAGTTAACCTTAGTTAATGCATTAACATTCACAATGAGCAATAGCTACATTTGCTACAGAAGTTATTAATCTTTGTTAAAAAAAATACAAGTCTTAGTTCACGTTAGCTCATTAAATAACACAGTTGCAACTTTTTTAAATTTTGTAATTACCTAAGATTAATGAATGTTCAGAAGAATTTTTCATTGGCAGTTTATGTTAACTAATGAATGAACTAATGTTAACTAATGAAGCCCTAACGTAAAGTGTGACCGAACAATAAAGAATCAAAACAATATCTAGGGCATGTTATAGTCCAGATTAAAATGTAAAAAAAGATTGAAAATAAATAGCCTATGAAGTCTAAATATTTCACGACTATGTCGTGTATGAAATAATGTCTGTGTGCATGTGTGTAAAACAACAAACTGACTATTTATATGCTTAATGATCTGTAATTGTATATACATTGTTGTGATTGTGGCTGGAATTTTTAAGAACTTGGTAAGAAAAAAATAATCAAACACAGAAAGTTCAAAATTAGTTTCGGGAATTTTTATTTCTAGAAAATATTCACATCTTAATTGAAATGTACTGTATGTAAAGTATTTATGTAATGTCACTGTAAACTTACATAATTTACAGGAGGTATATACTTTAAAAATACATTTTTTATCATTACATGACACATACATCTTCAAATAATATATCCATCACATTGAATGTTTAACTTTTTTTGTATTTTGGCCCAGTTCACTCTAATGTAGCTGTACAAATAGTTGCCTGCTGAAATTGAAATATATGCATATTCATGACTAGACAGACACAGGTGAGTTTCTCTTTATTATAACGTTACACGTTAGGTTTCTCTATAGATGTGAATCACTCAAACGGCGGTAATCCTGTCAGATCATCCATGCTTTGAGCTAGCGTGTAGGGTCGGCCAATCTGGTTTCGTCCGTTAAAGTTAACCTTTTTAAATAACAGTCGCGATTCCGGACAGCGAGCGACTTTACATATGCGGGTAAAATCGGATTTTCTCCAATCACTGTTAAAAAAACAAACAAAAACAAGCTAACAAACTTCATAGCTAGCTTTAGTGAAGCGGTCAGGGGAATCTTTCTGCCTCCACCTAAGCTACACCCACAGAAAAACATCACAATGTTTACTAACAAAGGGTCTATAAGCTGAGCAGGAATTCCAGCATTGCGCTTTTTAACGCTTGAAGAATGAGAAGTAAGATGTAAGCAGCTGAACATAATGTGGCTGAATCTAGAAATATTGCTAACTGTTTATGATAAAAAAAAAGTTAAACAACTGACAGTAATATCCAGGGATGCAAACTACTGCTGACCTTTGGCAAATTTCTCCAATTTGAATGCCATTTATGTTAATTGTCACACAATGTAGTTCTTAATTGTGCGTAACGCGCAATGACAGAGTCATAGCCATTTTCAGCATATCAGGCATAAGATAAGGAGTAATTGTTTGCATGTTGTGAATGTTTCTTGTCTTTTGTGGTAGCCTTTTGGTAATTTCACTCATCTAAGAAAATGATTAATAAAACTCAGAGTGGGAGAGTTATCATCTTTAGACTTGGTAACTTTTGGATTTCACTTAAGTGTGTCGCTGTTAGTGTCCTATATTAAAATAGAAATATTATTTGCAAGTAGTTCACATGCATTATTTTATTGTAAATAAGTGTTCTTTAAAGCTGCAGTCCGTAACTTTTTTTTGGTTAAAAATTATATAAAATAAATTTTTGAGCAAGTACATAGCCAGCCAGTGTTCAAAACTATCTACTTAATTTAGCACGATTCACAACGTTAAGCTTGTAATAGCGTGTTCTACGTGGGTGGTACTGGTAGGTTTCCACGGGAAATATGAGCTTGCGGCCTTCGTCTTTGCGTCATTACATCACGTCTGTATACATAAAGAAGGAGTCCCGGCTAGGCTTTATCGCATGTGAGGGTGCTGCTGGTGGCAGGTCATTTATAGTCTTTCTCACAATTAGAGATTAGACTGTACAGAAAATGAAATCTACAATTAACACTAATACACACTAAATAGTAAATACACATAGTCACGTAATGCTGATGTAACAAACAATTTGAGAACAAAGTATAACAATAATAATAATTTGCACGGATTGATGTGATTTGAGCTAACTTTACGATCGTTAGATTTAATCACCATTGGTAGCGTGATTTATTGTAATGCTTTTTTTTTCTCAGTTGGTGAGAGCAAATTATATTTGCATCATACTTCTAAGATGTAGAATCTGTGATTCCGATGTACAGTATCCACACTGGTGCGGTGACTGACAGAAGAGCCGTGCCGATGCACAACCCACGTAAAGATGATAATTCCGCAAATAACTGCAATTGCAGGTTTCAAACAGAGATGGCGACAAAGAGGCAAAACCTACGGAGTGCAGCTTTAACTATTTACAGTTATTTCTCAAAGACAAATTCAAGTGTCTTCTTTGAGAAAAGACCAGGGTTCATGAACCGTAGCCATTTTGTTTTGGGTTTGTCCTTTTTGGGTCTGTGTAGGGCTGAAATGATTCCTCGAGTAACTCGAATACAAAAAATAATCGAGGCAAATTATTTGCCTCGAGGCTTCGTTTAGTTCATTTACTGTAACTGCACACGGAACACTGTGTTTCCCCACGGACCATTATCACTGACGCACAACCCAATAAACGCTGGACATTTTTAAGACCGTAAATTAATATGGTTGCTAGTTATGATGTCCCTAAGTTAGCTATGATTAGTGAAAGACTAAGCACCATTCATGTTGATTATCTCATTCTCTGTGTGACACACACACACACACACCATACAGTTATTTATAAAAATACCACAGAAAGAAAGTTAGTCCATATCACACGAAGAGTGCCAGTTTTCACCTCTAAAATCAGCATGATTACAAATGTGATACGGATTTTATGCAACAGTTCAATAAACAAGAAGTTAATATTAAGAGACTTACGTTTTAGACACTATATTGCCTGTTTTTGCTTTATTTCACCACAAAACATAATTCCAAACACAGCCACAGCACTGTTTTTTCATCTCTACATGACGGTGTTTTGTTCCTGAATGAATCAACCGTTTAAATGATTCGGTTCAATTGCAATGACTCACTTATTAACAGTGACTTGCTGCTACCTACTGGTGGTTTTAATTTCACATTTAAAGTATCTTTTCATTTTTAAAACAATTGTAAATATCAGTATTCAATGTTTTCTGTTTAAAATAACAAAATATTATATATGCATTTGTAACTGCAGGTTAAATGCATTCATGTCACTCTGAGCTGAATTAAATAGTGTGTAAATAGGCCTACATCTAAATGCCTCTTCAGATGCAGCTTCTGTGTTTCCTCTGCATTGCAAAGATGAATGTTGTTGATACTGATATAATTTGTTTGGTAACCGCTCAAATGTCTTATTATTCTAATTGACTGATTAAATGTAAGAATTTGACTCAAAAAGATGATGCACACTTTTAGAAAAAAAAAAAAGTCTTTATAAAGGTAAAAATGCCCAAAAAAATCAATTTAAACTTATTGGAACAGATTAATTTCTATCACTGCTGTGAACTGACCAGTACACAGAATATGAAGGATATCAAAAACAAATCTCTCACACACTCTCACACACACACACACACACACACACACTCACACCAGTACGTAAAAAGACATTTAAGAGGGTTTATCCTCCAAATAACTCTAATTTCATGTTGCAGAAAAATGTTTAGAAACTGTGTATGAACTCTTGTTCTTGTTCCAAGTTACCTTCCTGTGCACTGATTTTTGCCTCTTACAAAAGCCACAAAGTCTTCCAAGAAGACAGTAAAGGCTTATGTCATGCTTGAGCTTTAGTTAGGCTGAAACTTGAAAGTTAAGTTGCATGACATAAATGCAATGTTTAGGTATTATTACTACTGTTATTTTGATTTATGCCTTAGTTTTAGTTTGTACCTTTTTATCCTTTTTAAAGTAATGTGAAATTGATTTTATATTTCTTGATTTATGCCTTAGTTTTAGGTTGTAATGTTTACCTTTTTGAAAGTAATGTGAAATAGATTTTTGTATTTGTATTTATTTATTTTATTTTTTACTTATATTTTTATTTTTTTATTGATATATTTGTATTTGCATTTTGAATGTAATTTGGCAATTAAATGCATTAAATGGGTTTAGTTTTAACGGTAATTTAATGTATGCCGTTTCAGCAGTAAAAATATTTCTTTTTCTAAGAAGGAAACAAATTAGTTGTTTATTTTAAGAGACCTATCTTATTTTCTCTTGTATATCTAGTATTGCTCTTTAATAAAGAAAAATTACTTCTCATCCGATTAATCGATGAAATAATCGGTAGAATACTCGATTACTAAAATAATCTATAGCTACAGCCCTAGGTCTGTGCTTAAAAGGAAGCATCCAGTTAAAGCTACAGTCCATAAGTTTTGCCTCTTTGTCGCCATCTCTGTTTGAAAACCTGCAATTGCAGCTATTTGCGAAATTATCTTCCTTGCGTGGGTTGATGCATGGCTCCAGTGCGGATGAATCTAATGTGTGGCTGTCAGTCTGCAGGTACTGCACTTTGTATTCTCAGATTCTACATCTTGAAAATATGACCCAAACAAGAGTTTTCACTGGAGAATGTCATCTGAACAAGTAAGTAACAACTGCCACTTTTGTTCTGATCAACTGAGGAAAAAAGCATTACAATAAATTTCGCTTTCAATGGTGATTAAATCTAATGATGCGTGACAATTATTATTATTATTGTTATACTTTGTTTTTTAATTGTTGATGTTAATAACATCAGCATTACGTGAGTGCATGGATTTAGTGTATATTAGTGTTACCTGTAGATTTCCTGTACAGCCTAATCTCTAATTGTCATTCATATTTAATATAAAGAAATTGTTCTTGTAACCCAAAAAGCAAATTAAAGTTCCTAAAGTAACTTGTTCTCCTTGAAATTAATCTTTTTAGTACAGAGTAATCCCACGTATCTGTAATCAGATGCACATTTAAAACTGGAACATAATCCAATTTCAGTCATTAGGCTACATTTTTCTGAAGCCACTTCTCAGTACGAATTCTTTTGGTTTTGACTACGGGTGAATCTCCAGTCACTGATTGTCGTTTTGACTTTTCTGGATTACAATCTGCCATTTATTCCAGCTGCTGTGAGAAAAGGCTATAAACGATCCGTCACCTGCAGCATCCTCACGTGCAATATAGCATACTAGCTGGGACAACATCTTTATGTTTACAGACGTGACGTAATGATGCAGCTCAATGCTCGAATTTCCTGTGAAAACCTACCCGTAACACTCAAATTAGAAAACTTTATTACAAGCTTCCACTGTAAAAAATGGTATGTGCTATCTAATTAAAGATTATGGAAACAATATTACACATAATATTTTTAAGTCGTTTTTAAGGCTTGATTTTTTTAATGGAATCTTCCTGAATAAATCATGTGAAATCTCCTAAATTATTTAATCTATGACACAATGATTTTAATATTATTAGTGAAATGTGCTCATTTATTTTAAGTTGATTCTCAAAAGCCCATCATTTTGAGTAAGGTCTGTTTGTATTTGACTGAGTTATTTTGTACAATAAAAAGACTGTATACAGCCAAATAGCTCAAGTAGGAAAAAACTTTAATACACTAGCATTAGCAAAGCTACTGTTGATTGAACAAAGCATCATGCCTCATACTAGTAGTACATGCAGTTATCCATAACCATAAGGATATAACATAACCATCAATGTAAACAAAAAAAATGAATGAATGAATAAATAATGCCACTATATAATTAATGCACGATTCATTGAAATTAAACTGCAATCGTGATTTGGCAAAGGCTGCATTTTTTTCATGCGCAGCTTGTCAGTGAAGCATGGTTCTGTGATCAGTAGTAAATACTGATCCATCCGGAGGCCAGAGGGCGCTATCGCGCTGAAACTCCAAATATGCCCTGCAGAAAAAAGGTAATACACATTGTTCCAGGAAATCCCTATCACAGCCTGTAGCTGAATAAACAAGATTGATATGCTTACATTGATTCAATATGACTAATAAAACACGACTACGACAATATATGGTTTATCTGAGTTCTTCTTATTGTAATTGTTATTATAATAAAGTCTATTTATAATGCAGTGCTAATAGACATAGCCTTTATCACTGCATAGAATACTATGAAATATGTTGCGTGTCTTATTCTGCGTAAGAAGCCACATCATCTCACAGAAGGATTTTATTTCAAACACTCGACTGACGTTATGAAGTGAGTTTGGATTAAAAACAAGTTATTAAACATTATCTTTTGTTGGACAAGAGGTTTATAAATGCTTCTCATGTTTGGAAGATGTTTGACACGTGTTGCTTGTTCCAATGCAAGTTATAAGCAACTCAAACTCGCAGTGCTTTCAGATGGAGCAGCATTTACTACTAATCACAGGGCTGTGCTGCACTGTCAAGCTGCACATAACAGCCTTCCTGATTTCATAATTGCACTAAACCAGATGATTAAATCATGATTTTGATTCAATTTTGATTAGTTGTGCAGCCCTACTTAAGTCATATCCGACTGTGTTTACATGAATACTCGTCAAGACAGGCATTTTGACATAATACATGTGTATTTACTTTTACATTTATATTTTGACATTTAGCAGATGCTTTTATCCAAAGCGACTTACAAATGAGGACAATGGAAGCAATCAAAATCAACAAAAGAGCAATGATATGCAAGTGCTATAACAAGTCTCAGTTAGCTTAATGCAGTACATGTAGCAAGTTTTTTTTAAACCATATAATAAATAAAAAGAAAACAGATAGAATAGAAAAAGAATAGAGCAAGCTAGTGTTAGAGGCCTTTTTTGCTTTTGTTAATCAGAAGAAGTCAGAAAGTCAGAATTATAATTGTATAATAAATAAAAATAAAACAAATAGATAGAATGCAAAAAGATTAGAGAAGCAAGTGTTGGTTTTTTTTTTTTTAAAGAAAAACAAGCAGTTAGTAAATAAATAGTGTGCAAGTCTAAAAGGGGCAAGTATTTTTTATTTTTTATAAAGAATAGAATTAGAATAGAGAGTGCTGGAGTTAGAGGGTCAAATAAAAATGGAAGAGATGTGTTTTTATCATTTAACATTTAATTTAAAAGTCCGAGAACGTGATTTTGTGCCTCTTTGGGATGGCACAATAAAGCGCCATTCACTTGCAGAACGCAAGCTTCTAGAGGGCACATAAGTCTGAAGTAAAAAGGGCCTGATCTTCTTGATGTTGAAAAAAGCAAATCTGCAGGACCAGGAAGTTTTAGCAATGTGGTCTGAGAAAGACAGCTGATCATCAATCATAACTCCACGGTTTCTGGCTGATTTTGAAGGAGTTATGGTTGATGTGCCTAACTGAATGGTGAAATTGTGATGAAACGATGGGTTTGATGGAACCTGAGATGCCCTTTGCCAATAGGGTTTGACAGGAGGATCTGGTGGTTAACCGTGTCAAAAGCAGCGGACAGATCCAGCAAGATAAGTATTGAAGATTTGGAATCCGCTCTTGCCAGTCTTAGGGCTTCAACAACTGAGAGCAAGGCAGTCTCGGTTGAATATCCACTTCTGAAACCAGACTGGTTGCTGTTGCGGTCTATTTGACCGTTCTAGTGTAATAATTTGTGAAAGAAAATGTCTCCAGTTACTGTAGTAACCTCGGTTCCCTGAGAGCGGGAACGAGACATTGCGAAGCATCCGCAGTGGGAACTAATCCCCTGAAACCTTATATGATAACGCCTATAGGATACTGGCCAATTGTCACTAATCTATGCAAATCACATGCAAATACTGACAAGCCTGCGGGCAGTATAAAATGCGGCGAGAGTGACAATTGCCTTAGAATCTTAGACTGAGCGCTGCAGAACTGATCGAGCAGCGATCTTCGCAATGTCTCGTTCCCGCTCTCAGGGAACCGAGGTTACGACAGTAACCGGAGACGTTCCCTTTCGAGTGTTCACTCTACATCGTGAAGCATTTGCAGTGGGAATGGTATGCAATCCCACCGTGAGCTCGGCGAAGATCAGGCCAAACTCATGGCTATGACCACACCAAGCATGGGGTAGAACAACACACAATTCCCAACCAATAGAGATGCCGTTAGGGAAGCTCGCAGCTGATAGGCAGAGCTAGACCAATGAACATTTTAACAAATTAGCATATCTAACGTATGGGCTCTGATGTTGAGAGGTCATTCCTGTCCCTGGCTTAAGCCGACATGATAGCATCCATTATCCAGTGAGAAAGCCTCTGCTTAGATACTGCTCATCCTTTAGAATAGCCACTGAAGCACACGAAGAGCTGGTCAGACTGTCGAAAGATGGCCAAGTGGTCGATACAAATCCTTAAAGCCCTAACCAGGCAAACAGCGCTCTGAGCCTCGGTGTCACGCAAGGTCGACGGCTCGGAAGAAAAAGCAGGCAAAGAAATTACCTGCGTTTTAAAGGGGGTGGAAAGAGATTTAGGCATGTAGCCCGGTCTGGGCTGGAGAGTAACACTGCAGTCCCCAGGCCCAAAATGAATACAATCGTTGCCCATCGAGAGTGCATGCTAATCTCCTATGCGCTTAGCCGAGGCAAGGGCGAGAAGCAGAGCAGTTTTGAGGGAGAGTTGCCTCATATCGATAGATTCCAAGGGCTCGAATGGGGGAAGAGAGAGAGTTTTTAGAACCAGCGCTAGGTCCCACGGCGGCACCAAAGGTGGGCGTGGGGGATGTAATCTCCTCACTCCCCTGAGAAATCTGACCACCAGCATGTGCTTCCCGGTACCGGGGAACGAAACGAAGCAATAGCAGCCACATACACCTTTAGTGTCAATGGTAGACTCCCGCTATCTAGCCTGTGCTGCAGAGCTGATTGCATCTCCACTGAGTCAAAACACACACCCAGATATGTTATAGACTGACTCAGGGTGAACAAGCTCTTCTGCATATTCACACGCAGCACTAGGGACTCCAGATGGCGAAGCAGCGCATCCGCATGACTGACAAGCACATCTCTTAAATGGGCTAAAATCAGCCGATCGTCCAGATAGTTTAGAATCCACATACCGCTCGCTCTGAGAGGGGAAAGCGCCGGACTTATGCACTTCGAGAACGTGCACGGGGCTAAAGCCAGCCCAAAAGGGAGCACTGAGTACTGGTATGCCGTGCCCTCAAAAGCAAACCTCAGGAAACGCCTTTGGCGCGGTGCTATCTGAATATGAAAATATCTACTTCTACTTCAGAGTCGTCATCCTGAACGTGCGCTTGTGAAGTGCTCTGTTGATGGGCCTCAGGTCCAGAATCGGACGGAGTCCCCCATCTCTCTTGCGTACCACAAAATAGTGGCTGTAAAACCCGCTCTCCCACTCGCTCGGAGGGACTTGCTTGATCGCTCCTTTTGCAAGCAGGCTGTGAACTTCCTGTTTCAAAATAGGGACATTTTGGGGCAGTGTCAGTGACGGAACCACGCCATTGAAACAAGGAATAGCTCTCCACAGGTCTTGGAACTGACATAGCGGCCGAATCCCTCCAGTTGCTATCACTGACGACGAGCGTGATCTTGAAGGCTGATGGAATGCACATTGGATGACTCATCACCTTTGCCCGATTTTGAGCCTCAGAGAAACGCTCGACCACTGACTCCACGGCATCACCAAAGAGGCCAGAGAGAGTAATTGGCGCGTTGAGGAGCGTCTTGTGGTCAGAGTCCTTCAGGTCAGCTAGGGTTATCCCTCTGGGGTCGATGAACGCGCCGGCACATTTTGGGGCATTTTTTCCTGATAATGCCAAAATGAACTTAAATTACTCTGTCATTTTTGATCATACAGATAAGAGCAATACATCATTTGAATCTGTAAAGGGTCTACCTTTATTTGTATACTCATTATAACAACAGAACGCTGTGCTTTTGTAAAATAAATAAAACAAACGGTGCACTTTCTGCCATCTCAGTCTCTGTGAACTTCTTTCTGAAACGTGTCACAAAAATGAACCCAAACTCAGCGAATACTTCACACAGAGACATGAGAGATATATCTATAGAAAGCTTGTACAAATATTCTCTGATAAAGTAATCCGTATGAAACCAACACAAGGTCCAGTTTTTCCCGTCTGAGCTCATTATCTGTAATGTGATCACACCCACGCGCAGTGTGCGCTATTCATACGATAATCTTCCACGTAAGATGCGCGAGCCTGTAAACATCCACATCACCTCCATAAACAAAGCCTGAAGATTCATCAAGTTCATCTCGGATACTTTTCGTTTCTGGAAGAAGACGCGCTGAGAGGAATAAGCTTTGGATTTACCTCAGAAGAAGAACGCGATGTGACACGCGGCTTGAGCAGCGGAGGAGATAATTTCTGATGAGTAAGTCATGTTTTATTACTTACATTAGTTGTTATTATGTTAATGTGACGTAATTTACTAGTTAGACTTTTCCCAAACTAATTACTGACTAAATGACATGACACCAGGATGTTTTTTAATGTTCTATAAAATATAAAACAATACGATATAAAAGTAATATGAGTGTTTACTCTGTAAAACTGAATGTTAGAGTCTAAGGATGTTTAGGCCAGTCTTTACTGTGAACTACTCTGTTCACGAATATATGTAGATGTTTATTACGTGCTTAATAATAATTTAGTTTCTCAGATATAAAATGTTTTTGTATTGTGTAATACATACAAAACATGCTTGAGTTTATGCCTACAAAATAATGTTTTTTTTCTTTTAGTTTTTTTTTTATAGGAGTTATGAGTGGGCAATATTAGTGATTGCTAATGTAATTATGTAGTTGCTCCTGATATCAACATGCTAATAGATGTGTTTTTTTAGATACCTTGAAGACTTAACTTCAAACTGTTTTCCTCTGAGAGTGCTGTATCAACATCAGAAGCCGTTCAACTACATTGGGCTGACTTTCGACATGAATATGGTAAAATAAGCTCCATGACTACTTACGATGGGCTGTTTTTTTCCCCTGAATCCATGGAAAGAAGCAGCAAACAGATTGGAAATACCAGGTAAGGTTTACTTGTTTCAACAGCTGAACAGGATCTGTTTCAGAAATGGCACAAATGTGTATTATTGTTCAAGTCTAGATCAGTGTGCTCTATAATGTGTCTTTGACCTTCATTATGTATATTTTGATTATAATGTGTTGTAAATAAAATACAAATAAAACCCCCATTATTTTACTCTTTTCTCACATTCTTTCTTACCTGCCTCAGTCACACTGATGGGCCATTAGGGGAGGGCCCTTTGTCTCTCAGGTGTGAACCACTAAATATTCATGGTCATTGTCACTCCCTCACATACGGCCTTTCTAACACAAAACGTGTTACAAAAGTTAAATCAATATATTGTTTTCTGTGAATGAGTAAACAGGATGATTATTACATAATTTTATAGCAAAAACTCTGGTCTACCACATTAAGTTGTCAAAAGTCTTGTGGACAAATGTTCTGTATGTGTTTCATGGCCTTATTTCAGTGACTTAAAAAAATTAGTTTCTCACTAACCATGCATAAAGGTTGTTTTCTCAAAAACACCAACATGTTCATACATGCTGATTATATATTATTGTAGCACAGTTTGTGCTGAATACAGTGTAATCATACTTTAGCCATTAATATATTTTTAAGATACTGAAAAAAGCACAAATGTCAGGACATGTCAAAACTTCTCCAGGGCCCCAAATCCCCCTCAGACCACAGGGGGTTAACCATAGGTGCATGTGAAGGACCACCATAAGCCCATGGATCGACCAATGGCCTGGGCTGAGCACTTAGTTGCTGCACGCAGGTCTTTCATCACTTCATCGGTGACGCTGCTACCATCCATGGATTGCAGGAGCTTTGCTTGGAAAACCTGCATCACCGCCATAGCGTGTAGCGCGGATGCCACCTCACTGGCGGAAGTGTTGGCCTTGTCAGCCAGGTGGGCAGTCAGCCTACAGGGCTTGAATGGCAGGCTGAGGTCCACGCCCAGCATGGCCGAAGAAGGGCATAAGTGTTCGGCGGCGGTCTCCTCGACAGGGGCATGCACACGTATTTGTGGGCTTCTGCCCCGTCCACGTGGGAGAAGAGAGACTGTGTGGGAGCGTGGACGCGTGCCGATTGTGGTGCAGTCCACGACCTCACCGCGTGCTAATGGACATGCAGGAAGAAGGGCTGCTGCCCGACTGGAAATACCAGGAGTCAAATTTACTCCTGGCAGTCTCTAATATCCCTCTGAGCTCGTAAGACACAAACCGCAGTGGACACAGTCCGAGTTGGTAAAGGCAGCATCGGCATGGGCCAGGCCATCCCCTAATGGCCCATCAGTGTGACTGAGGCAGGTAAGAAAGAATGTTACACAGTGCTCGTGCTCGACAATTGGCCAGTTTATTGAACTGGCATTATCCTATAAGGTTTTAGGATTTTGGGGAAGGGGAGGAGTTCCCACTGCTCGAATGCTCAAAAGGGAACTGAAGGAATCACATGCTGTCAGGTGTGTCAGACAGCAGAGCACAAGACAGCAAGGAGTTGTTTTCTGCCACTTATTGCACTTAACTCTTTTTAACGTCAAGCAAGGCACATAAATAACAGTCGCTTGCCCAGTTTCTTCTCTACTATATGCGTTGACTTAAAACTTTGACTTTTCACAATGTTTTGAAGTAGCCTATTATTAAAATAATTCAGGTATCACATGCCGTTGCGATATGCATATTGTGATATCTACATTTGTGTTTTTTTTTCCGATAATTTCGATATATTGTGCAGTCCTAACTCCACAGGAGATAAGAGATATGAGCAGGGACTGTCAAGCTCCAAAAATAACAAATATAACAATAAGAAAGACACCATAAAGACAGTCCACATGACTTCTGGACTATATTCATTATATAATCTTCTGAGGCCATACAAGTGCATTTTGTTATATGGGCTGATTTTATGGTGTAATTAAGACTTTAGCAACCCTGTATAGAAAAGAGGTGTGTAAAAATTCTTCTATTTGCCATATACACCAGGAAAGAATAGGCAAATTATAATTTAAAGAAGTATGTCAGTCATTCATGTTAATGGTAAGCACAAAACGTTTTTATATATATGATTAGCTAAAAAGAGTTTTTATTTCAATTAAAACATTTTAATAAGTGGTGTTAAAAAAAATTGCTCTGCCCATAATGAGCCGGTGTGGTGTAATGGGGATCAGGTGTGGTGGGCCGCTCTATGCCAGAAAGTCTAGGGCAACTTTTTACTCCAAGTCCACCCCTATATATGACCATCATTTAATATGAGTAGTCATATCTACTGCTTTACAGTCCGGAATCAAATAACCAAATAATTCCTGATTTGTTTGGATGTGTTTAGTTTGGCTTGATCTGCGAACCCAGTCAACAGTAGAAAGGCTCATCAACAAAACTCCAGGCAGAAACAAAAACCACCTCAAGGTGAGAGTGACAGTGTCTCCTTGTAAACTTGAACAGTTACATCCACAATCCATTATTATGTTAAAAAATGTTCAATATGTCTGGCAGGAAATTGCCTGTCCCCCCCTGATTTCTTGTTTCAAACAGAAATATATCAAAACAAAACAAAAATTGCGCTCATCAAGCCACTTCTAACTGTACTCGGGTTATTTTGTTATTTCTGTTATTTTACATAAAGTTGGCAAAACTGAGTAATATTTGTTACTTCTCTTGCTTCATACAGCACAAGACTGGCCTACCCATCAGCACATACTTCAGTGCAGTGAAGTTACGCTGGCTGATGGATAATGTGGAAAAGGTCCATGAAGCTGTGCTCTCTCACAGGGCCATGTTTGGAACGGTGGACTCTTGGCTTATCTGGGTAAGAGCAGTGGCAGTGAGGTTTCTCTTATGCATTTCTATAGTGTTTGTGTACATGTTTTTTGAGGTTGAAGGGTAGAAGAAGAAATCAGTGCATGTCTTAGGGGCAATATACTGCAAAATAAACTCAAGCACTCGGTCATGGATTGATTTCAAATGCTATAATCCAGTGGTTCTCAACTACGTTCCTGAAGCCCCCCAGTACTGCACATTTTGCATGTTTCCTTAATCAAGCCTGGTTCAGGTCATCAGCTCGTTAGTAGAGACTCTTAGACCTGAAATGGATGTGTCAAACAAAGAGGACATGTAAAATGTGCAGTGTTGAGGGGGCTCCAGGAATGTGGTTGGGAACCACTGCTCTAATCAGTATGAAGTGATCATAATGTAAATATTTTAACTTGTTTAAATAATCAGTGAAAACCCCTAACTTTCAGTGCCTGACTGGGGGGAAGAAGGGAGGTGTTCATTGCACAGATGTAACCAATGCCAGCCGAACAATGCTCTTCAATATTCATACAATGGACTGGGATCCAGAGCTCTGCAAGTAAGTACAATTTTGCATACATACAGTTTTATATAAATCTTTCTAGACCAATGCTTATTTGCATATGCAAAAGTCTAAATGGATACTATGATGAAAATGAAAATTCTATGATCATTTACTCACCCTCGTGCTGTCCTAGATGTAAATGACTTTTTTTTCATTCTGAAACACAGAGATTTTTAGAAATAGAATCCATCTCTTGAGTCCATATAATGTAAATGTACAGGACTCTCAAAACTGATGCTTAAAAAAAACGCACAAAACAAATGCAATGGCAATCTACACAACCCCAATTGATGAATCAGCATCTTCTGAAGCAATACTATAGGTGTGTGTGAGAGAAAAATTTATTTTAAACATTTTAAAAACAATCGATTTTGACCAGCTGTCACACCTGGGTTCGCTTGGCATAAATATAAGCATGTTTGTGAAGCATAATGTCAGCATGTTGTGACATTCTAGCAAGAAGTAATGGCTTCTGTGTCACTTCTTGCATGAGCTTAAAAACACTTATGTCACGCTTCACAACGTGCTGATGTTGTGCTTCACAATGCTGTCCTGAACCTGCTCACTTAAAATAGTTGGGTTAAAAATGACCCAACATATAACCCAATGGTGGGTTACTATAGCACCTACCTAATGTTGGGTTATTTTAACCCAATGGATTGGGTAGTAAGTTAGTAACCCAATACATTGGGTTATAAAATAACTAATTTGTTGGGTTATTTGGCCAAAATGTTGCTTTAACCATCCTGGTATTATTATTATTATTATTAGTAGAAGTATTAGTAGTAGTAGTATTGCTATGTAAATAATAATATACAGTATACAAATATTTTGAAAACACTTTATTTCTATTACATTTAAAGTTGCAAAAACTTCTATTAAATTAAATAATTGGTTGAAATTGTCTTATTAATCACTTTCTTATCACATTAGGTTACTTGCAATTGTTTCAGTTTACAAGATAAATATAAATTCACAAATAAACAATTAAATTTGTTCCAACCTTTAAACAGAAATTTAAAATGGCTAATATGCATACATACATTGGATCAAATATTACCCAAAAATGTATTGTCATAAAAGATGCACTTACCCACTTTGTATGGCAATGGAGGAGGATGTCAGGGTTTTAATGCAACTTTAATGCAATCTCCAAGACCATCTTAAATAGAAAGAACAATGGATTAATCACCGAACAAGAATGGGGTAAATAAGGGAAAAAATCCACACTTTTTTAAGCCATGGTAGCAGTCTTTCATTTGACTTCTTACTGTTGTAATAATGGATTAATGTCTGTTATATATCAATTTGATTAGCCGAGTGTTACAAAAGAGGTGTTTGTATCATTATAGACAGGTGTGGGGATTTTTGAACTCTTTCTGCATGTTACATTGTTACGATAGTGGGTGGTAATGCCAGTGTATCAATGACATATAAAATGAAATTTAAGTTATGAAAAAACTATATATCACTCTCGTAATCATGCTGTTAGATTCTATATCAGCAGGCTGTGGTTTTCTGTGGTCTCATACCTGATCTATATTGATCTAGAGTCAAAATTCACATTACAAAGATGGCACAGAAGCACTTCTGAAAGTAGCTTTTATGTGTCTTTACATACTGTTTAATGCTGCATTGCTATACAGAGAATTTTGAGCAGGCACAAGCAGCCTTAACTCAGCTATTTAAAGACACCTTCACAGTACTCTTGCTTGTGTGATTTTTCTCAAAGGGATAGTTCACCCAAAAAACTTTTGTCATCATTTACTCACCCTCAAGTTGCTCCAAACCGGTATGAGTTTCTGTCTTCTGTTGAACACAAAAGTAGATTTTGAAGAATGTGTATTTATTCATACTATGAAAGTAAAATATCTTTTGTGTACACCAGAAAACAAACTCATGGAGATGTGGAATAACATAAGTGATAAAAAAAAGTTTCAGTTTTGGGTGAATTAACCCTTTAAGGGCCAGTTGCGCCATTATTTGACGCCCCAAAAAAAGCATGTCTTAAACTATTTTGCTCTTGAAATGGCTGCAATTATTGTTGCTGGAGGAGGCACTGCAGAGAACATAGAGCGTGTGGTAGAAGAGAGATTTTTTTCCGCATGTATTAATTTATTTGGAATGCCAGAAGAACACATTGTCCGAACATATTGTTTGCCAAGCCATGTTATTTTTAATTTGCTTCAGGAAATAAAAGATGACTTGGAACCCTCAACTAGGAGTGTCCTAAAATTAACAAAGAAAAGGAAGTTAAATTCAAACATTAACATAAGAAGACAACATTTCCTACTTCAGTGTTCAAAATATAATTAAAATCTCACTTGTTATTATTTACCAATTGAAACAAAGTGAACAGAGACATTTTTTTATGTTTTTTTTGTGGGTTCCATATATTATTCTAACTAACTAACTGTTTTTAATACAGGACACCAAAAATCACATTATGAAAAATATTAAACATAAATCATTCCAAATAGCAAACAAATCAAAACAGTAGCCTACTACATTATACCAAGATTATGACTTCACATAAACACAGTACAAAAATAAATATCAACTACTTAACAAATATTTTAAACCAATTTTTAGTGTACTTAATATTTTCATTTTCACAAACTGTTACGTACAGTGTACATACAATACAAACTGTTTTAACTTTTCAAATGTGATTATATGTTTGTGCTTTTGGAAATAGTTTTTGCATTTAAAAACTTGCATTTAAGCCTCTTTTTGAGCATAACATGTAATTACATTCTGAAAATGTAATTGTTGCATGTCCAATTATTTAGTTGTATTATCATTTATCCATATCGATTCGGGGTGTACTTTCTCCCAAGTGGTATAACGTTAGTTAAGACGTATGGGGTTTTGACAGTGGAACTTTTATTAACGTTAGAAATTGTGTAAAATCCAGCATCCTGTTCAGACCCTATTATATAGTACATACAAACAGTATTAATTTTATTTAACAAGAACGGTTATTATGTGACTATACCTTGAAACCGATAATGGTGTATTTTGATAATTGATGATAATAATGCTCCGCTCTCTTCCATGTTCAGTTCTTCATGTCTGAAGTAGCGGCGCGTGTAATCAGTGTAGGTCACAGCGCCCTCTGTCGGTGAAAAATAATCACTACATGATTGCTCTGGTAACCAGCAACTTTCCAGAGATAAAGCGTTTAATTTCTGTGTGTTTCGAAGTGTTTTAATTTTACACTGTAGTTTCCAGACGAAAGGACATGTAGTTTTGAATAAAAAGGCGACATACCTTCACTCAGAGTGGACGCGACACCGGATGAGGCTCCGCTGGTCTTCAAGACGAGCGCGTTAGCCAAATATCTGAAATATATGTAAAATTTCCCCCAAAACTGTCGAGACGAACAGAAAAAGTAAGGAACCCGTTTTTTATAGGTTTGAAATTGATCAGCTTCAGAGCGCTCGTGTCAGTCAAGTCAAGAGTGCAGATAACGGCTTAAAATATCAGTCGACAGGGGAGATGTAAACATACTCGTAGGAAAACAACAATATTACTGTCAGGGCTTAAAGACACTTTGTAAAAAAAAAAAAAAAAAACGCACACATACTCATTTACTGCTGTATCATCTGTCGCAGTTGCACCGATCGACCGTTGGAATTAAAATTTTTAACCCACCTGGTTGCGTTGTTATAGAAATAACCCAATAAACATAGGAATAACCCAACAAAACGACCCAACATGTTAACCCAGATATTGGGTACAGTAAATAACCCAACGTTTTTTAGAGTGTGTGTATGACAGTTGGCATGAAGCAATGGTTAAAAATATGATATTTCTTATACACACCTTTTGGTTTTATTTTAGAAGACTGTTTTGTGTTACATCTGAAGAATGCAAGTCATACATTTGGAATGGCATGATAGTGAGTAAATAATGAGAATATTTTCATTTTGGATATGGAGTATCCCTTTAAGACTGGAATACACTTCCTGACTTTTAAAATCTACACTACACATTACACGCTTGCCAATTTGTAAATAGTTACCGATAGGGTTGGGTATCAAAAACCCGGTGCCAATATGGCACCGGTACCTATGTAATCGGTATGTACAAGAACCGAATCAGAACGCAGATTTCGGTGCCTCATTTCGGTGCCATGCCTGAGCGATCGATTGAAATATTTGTCCTCTAGTTCTCCGAAATGAACGTAAGAAGC
Source organism: Sinocyclocheilus anshuiensis (assembly GCF_001515605.1). Classification (NCBI taxonomy): domain Eukaryota; kingdom Metazoa; phylum Chordata; class Actinopteri; order Cypriniformes; family Cyprinidae; genus Sinocyclocheilus; species Sinocyclocheilus anshuiensis. Next base: position 244,956 of record NW_015552694.1, read on the forward strand.
ACCGCACGTGAAAAATAATTTCCCGACTGAGAAAATGCACGTGAACTCAAGTCGGAAAGCTCTAATAATACAAATCCAACAAATCTTTGTAGTAACGCGAGTGTCCATGTTGTTTTCACATTCTGACTTAAAAGCACAACTCGGGAAATGAGAGCATCCGTGGAGCGCATGAATGCATTAATTACACTTGCTCTGATAGCAGCAGGTAGCCTTCCGTTAACTAAACTAAACATGCTTAAATTAAAATGCCTAAAGCTAAACCTCCCTTGTATTCACATTTCTAAACCTGTTGTCCAACAAAAGAGAACATTATACATTAACATTTTTACTCCACAACACCAGTCAAATGCTTCCTTTTCTGATCTGATGTGGCTTCTTGTCACAGAATGAGGCATAAAATATGTTCCATAGGCTACTTTAAAAAGAATACATCGATTAGCAATGGATTATAAATATACTTAATTATTATGAAAATACCAGAGATGGCTTGAATAACACATAAACTATATTGTCGCAGTCGAGTGTTTATTGTCTTTGTTTTATCAATCAAAACATTTATATGTTCTGTTTACTCAGTTACAGCTAAAATAGCGATGCCTTTGTCCAAAAAATGGATTTCCTGGAGGGTCATGAGTTCCGCTACTTCTGTGACTGGATATGTGGATATTCTGTGCGAGGGCGCCCTCTGGCGTCCAGTATGAATGAAACCGACATCATGTGTTTATAGTGCTAATAGCCAATCCATAATTTTTGGGGGAATTTTTTTTTATTTTCTATTTTTTTAATAAGTATCGGTTCAGGCACCGGAACCGTTTTAAAAGTATAGATTTGATACCGGTATCGAAAAAAAAAAAAAAACGATACCCAACCCTATTTAGAGAATAGTTACAGAGAAAAACTGACCATCATACCCTAAGTGACTTGACTTTCACACACTACCAGACTTTTAAGTCATTTCAAACACAACAAACTTGCGCAGAAACATGAACCTCATTGCTAGGAGACACCTGAACAAACGAAAACAATATTGTTCTAAAATCTGCCCAAAATATCAATCATCATGAATTTGTTAGACATCCTCTGACTCTATAGAATAGTCTATAAAATGTCAACTCTGACTGCTCAGAATCTGAAGACTGGTGACCAAACTGGAAATAGGCAATAATCTGGGCAAACGTGTAGTGTATTCCAGTCTTTACTGTTTTTAAATATATATTTATAACATGTATTTCTTAAACAGATATTTTGATATACCAATGGAAATTCTGCCAAAAGTGAGAAGTTCTTCAGAGATTTATGGTTTAATGGTAAGTGTTTGATCCCAAAGAGAGACCTGCTTTCTGTACGTTACATAATGCATGGGTAGGATTCTTTTGTGGTAAATTGTCCCATTGCTGTAAATGTATCCTATTCAGAATAAGTATTTCTTTGAATGCAGGGCAAGAGAAAAAAGAGAGAAATTATCTTTGCTCCAGAGCAGTGCCTGTCAAAGAGTAACTGTTTATTCTTTAACTGAACATACAAAAAATCCACAAGCCCCAATAACATCTTTCTATCCAAAGTTGAATTTTGCTGTGGAGCAGTCATTTCACGCTTTGGAGATTTTAGTGTGTCCTTTTTTACCATGATTATATTTTGTGTCCTGTGATCTCTTCGGGCTGACTGATAGAAAATCAGCTCTAATCTGGTGAGTATCTCTAGCTGTCCACACTGTCATGTCTGGGAAAACTTTGCTGTGTCATGTTGTCATCACAGAAATTGGTGCATTTCCAATATGCAGCAAACATGTTTTTCACATTTTGGTTGTAAGTGCATTTGATATATTCCTGAGTTAAGGTCTTATTGGAAATGTACCGGGTGGTGATCTTGTCTGTTTTTCATTGTGTTTTGGCTTGACATCCGACGTACTTCCTGTCCTTCCTAACAGTTCTTGAAATTTAGGAACTTTTTCCATTTAGTTTTATGGCTATGGTCCTCTTCTTTGTTGCCTTTTTTTATTCATTCACTATGGCTGAAGCTGCACCATCTTGAGTTGCAGTGATAAATGAAGCAGCTTTTTTACAGTTTTTAACATACTTGCAGAGTCACTGATTCTTCTTTTTTGTGGAGTATGTTTAGAGCAGATACTTGCAGCACACAGCGGCAGATGATTTGCCAAAGATGCTCTTGTCCACTAAAGTATTAGACTTTATAATTATTAATCTGACTCTATTTATCTGAAGTGTTTGCGTTCTGACTTTAAGCAGGGGGATGTATAATGCATGTTAATTATTACATTAATTTGTGTATTATTAAATTCTTCCCCTAATGTTTTACTTGTTAATTACATTTTTCTTACAGAAATCTGGCCCTTTAACTGGTGTCCCCATATCAGGGGTAAGATTATTAGATTATTATTAGAAAGATTACAGTTTCTTTCTGTAGTTTCTTGCTCTTATTTAGCTAATGTCTCTTAAAACTTTTAGTTGTGTGTGTGTGTAAGTGTAGTACATTGTGTCATGAATTATTTTGTTGAGTTGGACAATTAAATTGACCATAATGCATATAAAGTACAATATCTTCAGATCCTCAAAAATAATACAGAAATTCACAAATACATTCTGATGTCCTTTAAAGTAACTTTAGATTTGTTTACAGTGTCTTGGTGACCAGTCTGCTGCGCTGGTGGGACAGATGTGCTTCAAGGACGGACAAGCTAAAAATACGTACGATTTTGTTTTGTTAATCTGTCTTTTCAGTTCATATGCAGTAGTATAACTGAGCAGATTCTACACTGTAAAAAAAATTTGTGACATTTATGGTAAAATACCGGCAGCTGTTGTTGCCAGAACTTCACTGTAAAAAATATAGCAGCAACATTTTAGATTTTAGACTTAACTTTAAAAAAAAAAAAAAAAATTATTTCATTAACTGATGTAATGTTAATATACCAAACTATTGAAGTACTAATATCTGTTTTGTACCATTGTAATACACTGATAACCACCAAAAACAGGTGGTGATGACGAGAAAGTCACATGATGAATCAAAGCACATCACAAATAGCTTTTCCACTAGCTCAGGAGGGAAATACTTATATAAAGAAGGTGCACAGTGGCATTCACACAAATACTAAACACCTTCATGGTAACACACAATACTGAAATGATGCATTTAACATTAATTTAACAACATTAGATACAAGATAAAACCCTAATGTACACAACCGATAAGAAAAAAACTAAAACTAAATGGATATTTCAATGAAAAAACATCAAATATGAAGTGTCATGCAGTTTTTCACTGTAAATTATACAATAACTTTTTCTTTTTCACTTCCAAAAACCATAATTTTAATAGTATTTTACTGTAAAAGTACATTAAATGTAATTACAGTTATTCACTATATATATAGTATGGAAACTTACTGTTAACCGATTAACAGGCTTTTACAGTAGCATTTTTACAGTCTTTTACTGTTAAAATCACGATCATGTTTTACAGTGTACTGTTCTCCGCATAGCCCTATTTGTCAACATGCAAAAATGTGTGCTTAGACTAAAGGAAGATGTTGTGATTTGTATATTTGCTCAAAATGTGTAACTTGTTTGTTTTTTATTTACAGTTATGGGACTGGTTGTTTCCTGCTTAAGAACGTAGGGACTAAGGTATTCAACATACATATAGCTTCAAAAAATTATTATTATTTTTTTTACATTTAATCTACATTGTTTTTTTTTTCATATCTTGAAGCCTGTGGTGTCAGACCATGGACTCCTGACAACAGTCGCATATAAACTAGGGCGTGACAAGCCTGCCTGCTATGCACTAGAGGTAATGTTGTTGAATGCTGACATTGTTTATTACATATTATGTTCCTGGCAAAGTAGTTCTTACCAAAGCAATGTACATGTTTTGTTTATGTGGCAGCTATTTCATTCCACCTCTCAAAAACATGAAAAGTCAATTAATTTCTCATAATTACTCTGTGATTTAGAGTGATGTAGCCAGTCCTTCACCCTTGCTAATCTGGAGTTTTTCTTTTCTAGGGTTCTGTTGCCATTGCAGGGGCAGTTGTGCGTTGGCTAAAGGATAATCTCGGAATTATCCAAACCTCTACAGAACTAGGTGTGTTTGTGTAAAAGGTTATATTTATACCCTCATACAAGAACATTTAACCCAGTTTTGGAATATTTCATTTTAAACATTTCACTTTTCACCCCAGAGGAACTAGCTGCTGACGTTGGCACATCATATGGCTGTTATTTTGTCCCTGCATTCTCTGGATTATATGCGCCATACTGGGAACCAAGTGCTAGAGGGTTAGTTACTGATACATCCATTTAAAAGATCGTTTTCGGTTGATGTAAGCGATGTAGAAACACTAAAGCCTGAGAAGAACGAGCATCACATTAGAGAAAGGCATTAGAGTTTTATAAGAAGCAAAAAAATCCTATTGTGAATTTCATAAAGAGTTTATTATGTGAAGTCCAGTTGCAATTTTTGTGTTATTACATATGAAATGTACAACATTGAACCTCTGTCTCTTGCTTACAACAGAATCATCTGTGGTCTAACACAGTTCACCAATAGGAGTCATTTGGCTTTCGCAGCACTTGAAGCTGTCTGCTTCCAGACACGAGAGGTATCCCTCCATGAATTGGCATCTGCATGATTATACATTCTTATTCCATGGTCTGTCTGAATACTGGATTCTGATTGGCTGGCAGGTATGCAGTAAAACCGTTTAATGCACAGGTAGTTCCAAGTCAGTTTAATCACCGTTCTATATTAATGCGCTGCTCTTTAATTGATGCACACTAACCAACACGCATCACTCGCGCACACACACACACACACACACACACACACAGAGAGAGAGAGAGAGAGAGGTCAGAGATCGCTGATTGCGCTGCACACACACACAAACTTGTTGTCAACGCGTCCCTGAGATTTTCATTAATAAAATAGCCTAGATACTAGATCGCTACATTATATTCCTCAGCAACGAGGTGGTAAAATCGCTGTTTTTGAAGTAATTGTTTGTACAGAGAGATGCGCAGACACATCTACACACAACTGTCATCTCTCTCTCTGTCTCTCTCTCTCTCTCTCTCTCTCTCTCTCTCGCTCTCGCTCTCTCTCAAACTATCGATCGATAATTAATTGAAATACATGCTATAATTAATTATACTATTCTAACTAACTATTTCATCTCTGTGTATGATTTGAAGCGGGCAGAATGCTAGCGCTAATGTGCCGTAACTGACGAAAATAACTGTAATTTTTACCCATTCGGTCAAATATTGTGCTGCAAAGAGCAATACGAGTTTTAACTTGTCTTTAACTTGACAAATGACCATGGAATAAGCGGGATAATCAACGGCTAGCCGGGCATTAAAGGATTTTAATGCACTTCGCGGAGGCAACCACCCTCCGCTTCGCGTTGGGCAGTTCTTTGCCTCCACGTCGTGCATTTAAAATCCTTTAACGCACGGCTAGCCGTTAATTATCCCTTACTTATTACATGGCTTTCTGGAATAATTGATTCTGAAAATTAACCGTTGTCGAAGGAAAAGTTTCTGTGTCCTACTACATAGCATCTGTTGTCTCTGCAAAGTAATACATCATTTCAACTAAAATCTTCATTTCTTGTTCATTTAAATAGATGTGTAATCTATAATATACAGTCAGCCATCCAGTTAATTTCCTGATCGCCCTGTTGAAGTTATTTTGCAGCGACAGTTTACTGTATATTTTCCCTTACTTATTTTTTATGGTCTTAAGGATAGAGGTGCTTTCTAAATTTGAGTATGTCACGAATAAATGAGTAAATTTTTTTGTAGGATGATAAAGGATGCCCAAATTTGTTTCAGATTCTGGATGCAATGAACCAGGACAGCGGTATTCATCTGTCCCAGCTCCAGGTTGATGGAGGCATGACATCCAACCGGTTACTGATGCAGCTGCAGGCCGACATACTGTGTATCCCAGTTGGTAAGATGCACATTTTCATCTTGTAAGTCTTTATATGAGTCTTTATATGAAAGTGAAAAAAAGTGAAAGTGACGTGACATGTGGCCAAGTATGGTGACCCATACTCGGAATTAGTGCTCTGCATTTATCCCATCCAAAGTGCACACACACAGCAGTGAACACACACACACACACAGTGTACACACACCCGGAGCAGTGGGCAGCCATTTATGCTGCGGCGCCCGGGGAGCAGTTGGGGGTTCGGTGCCTTGCTCAAGGGCACCTCAGTCGTGGTATTGAAGGTGGAAGAGAGCGCTGTACATTCCCTCTACCCCCCTACAATCCCTGCCGGTACGAGACTCGAACCCGCAACCTTTGGGTTATGAGTCCGACTCTCTAACCATTAGGCCACGACTTCCCCCGTGTTTATGTACATAAACACTGGAATAAATGTAATTTTACTGATGTTTGCAGATGGGCAGATATGTGATGTAGTAAGTATTTATTTACAGTAAAGCCGTCCATGCCTGAGACCACAGCCCTGGGTGCTGCCATGGCAGCAGGAGCAGCTGAGGGGGTCAGCGTGTGGAGCCTAAACCCAGAAGATCTCACAGAGGTCACTTCAGAAAAATTTGAACCTCAGATCAACCCAGAGGGTAAAGGAATCTAAAGTGCACCACACTCCAATTCATAACTACAGGGTTTCCGCGGGGTCTTAAAAAGTCTTAAATTTAGTTGTATCAAATCTAAGGCCTTATAAAAGTCTTAAATTGTACAAGAAAGTCTTAAAGGGGTCATATGATGTTGCTAAAAAGAACATTATTTTGTGTATTTGGTGTAATGAAATGTGTTTATGCGGTTTAAGGTTCAAAAAACACATTATTTTCCACATACTGTACATTATTGTTTCTCCTCTATGCCCCGCCTTTCTGAAACGCGTCGATTTTTACAAAGCTCATCGGTCTGAAAAGCGAGGTGT
>NW_015552694.1:252347-261670 GCF_001515605.1 Sinocyclocheilus anshuiensis
GTCCTCTTTTGGAAGACCAAACAAAGTAGTTTCGCTTTCACAACGAAACACACAGCGCCTTCACGACATGGCAGCAGCAACAATACTACAGCGAGAATAAAAGTTACGCCTTTCTTTGCATGAACATTTGGGCGGCGTTATTCAAATCTTCCCACATAGTGATGTCGATATGTGGGGGCGTGTTAGAACAAGCCATTTTAGGTAGGTGTGGTTGACTCTTAACTTTTATAAAGAATATCTCTTTGGATTTGAGACTTTAGTCTTTGCAACTTTACAGATCTTCTTTATGCACCAAGAGCTTGTAACACTCCAAAGAGAAAGGAAAAATTGAAATCGCATCATATGACCCCTTTAATTATGATTTCAAGAGGTCTTAAATTTGGGGACGGAAAGACCAGAATTGTGATATGGCTCAATGTGACAAACTTCAAAAGGCTATGAAACATGAGCGCTGCACGTCTGCACTGCTTTGTGTTATATTTCTACCAAACGTGCCACCTGCTGCTTTAGAGTGCCTTCTTTCACTGCATGAATCAGTCTATTAAAATGCATTTAGAATCATCACATAATTCAAGATATGGGGCAGAAAATGTATATATTTATATCATTTCATATAGTTAATATCACACGAAGAGTGCTGTTTTTTTCTCCAAAAGTCAGCATGATTACAAATGTGATATTGATTTTATGCAACAATTCAATAAACAAGAAGTTAAAATTAAGAGACTTACGTTTTAGACACCATATTGCCTGATTTTGTTCTATTTGGCCAAAAAAAATTATTTCAAACAAAGCCACAGCACTGTTTTGCGTCTCTAAGCAACATGATGGTGTTTCGTTCCTGAATGAATCAACCGTTTAAATTATTCGGTTCAAACGCAATGACTCACTTATTAGCTGTGACTTGCTGCCACCTACTGGCGGTTTTAATTTCACATTGAAGGTACCTTTTAATTTTTTTTATAATTTCAAACATCAGTTTTGAACGTTTTATGTTTAAAATATCAAAACATTATTTATGCATTTGTAACTGCAGGTTAAAGTAGTCTATGTCCCTCTGAGCTGCATTAAACAGTGTGTAAATGCATCTAAATGCCACTTCAGATGCAGCTTCTGTGTTTTCTCTGCATTGCAAAGATGAATTCTGTTGATACTGATTTCATTTGCTTGGTAACCGCCCAAATGCAAGAATTTGACTCAAAAGATGATGCACACTTTTAGAAAAAATGGCTTAATGGTAAAAATGCCTATAAAACTTGTTGGAAAAGATTAATTTATATCACTGCTGTGAACTGACCACACAGAATAGGAAGAATATAAAAAATTCAGGAGTCTGCTGTCCACAGTAGTCCTTAAAATACCAGCACAATAACACACTCAGTGAAATATCGTATAATTATCGTTATCGATTAAAATCCCAGAAAATATCCAGAAAACAATTTTTTTTTGTCAATATTGCACACCCCTAATTTATTTAATTTATATAACAATTTATTCATAATAATTGTTTAAATTAATAATTAATACTTTTGACTAATCAATTTTCTTAACAATGGTTTAAAGGCTGAAATGTAAAGTTTATCATTTGTAAGACGTTTTGTTTTTGTGAAAACTTGTATCTGAACTGTAAATTATGCTTTTTACAGTAATTTTACGGTTTAATATGCTACTATAGGCATTGCCATACCCTGCTCATATGTTATTACATTTATTTGTGCAGGTCCTAAAAAAGGTCTTAAAAAGTCTTACATTTGAGCTTAAAAGTCCTGCAGAAACCCTGTAACTAATGTAAATTGTATGTACTTGTTTTTTTTTGTTGTTTTTTTTTTGTGCGTAACACATGCTGAAATTATTTAAAGGGGTCATATGATGTGATTTCAATTTTTCCTTTCTCTTTGGAGTGTTACAAGCTCTTGGTGCATAAAGAAGAATGTGGAAAATAATGTGTTTTTTGAACCTTAAACTGCATAAACACATTTCATTACACCAAAAACACAAAATAATGTTATTTTTAGCAACATCATATGATCCCTTTAATTTGCAACATGGTTCAATGTAATACTGGATTCTTCCAGGCCATAAATTGTGTTCATGACTAAGGGTGTGTTCACACTTGTAGTTTGGTTCTCTTGATTCTTTTGGGCTGGACCAAAAAACCAAATGATACATTATAGTCCAGGTCCTCTTAGCATTTACACGGTCATTTTTAACAGCAAACCTAAAGATACAAAACAAAAGGCATAAGGATATGGTTACATGGCTCCTATGACAAAAAGAATGAGGTATGCTTGAGCATTCTGTCCTTTTTAAGGTCGCATCTTGTGACATCACTTCCTGGTTTTGGTTAGTTTGGTTAGGTCATGTCTTTTGTCCATGTTGCTTTCATACATCAGGCACACTGTTAGTTTGGAAGTGGACTGAGAGCCACCTTTTCAGGGGTTTCGTGTGAACACACATAAATCCCAAAAACTGGCCATTGATTAGTAGATGAAACTTGACAGTTTTTTTTTCTCTGCACAGAGAGTGAACTGCGATATGCTCGCTGGAAGAAAGCTGTTCAGAGGGCTATGAACTGGGAAACCACAGAACCAGTCAACAATGGAAATGGTGTGTTTTTTTGTTTGTTTGTTTGTTTTGATTTGACTCAATTAACCAATCAATCAACTAATCAGAGAAATGCCTTATACAAATGCAATAAATATCAAAAACAGCAAGTAATTAAGTCACCTTTATTTATATAGCGCTTTTAACAATACAGATTGTGTCAAAGCAACTGAACAGCATTAATTAGGAAAATAGTGTCGGGGTGCACCCAGGGTCCGTGGTGTCCCGGCGCCAGGACATCTGGGAAGATCGCGTCCTGGGTGCACCGGGCCTGTAGAGAAACACACGGAGTAGAGGTGGTGGGAGAATTAGCAGCGCGCTGTATACTTACCTCGGACTTGTGAGCGTCAGCCTGGGATGTTTCCAGCGCGGCTCTCCGAATGCAGCTCGAACGTGTCCTCACCTGCACTCAAAGGTAGACACACATCCGCCATTAAAGCAAGTAACAGTGAATAGTGTATTAGTAATGTAAGCGAGATTAGCGGCAACCACGCTGGCGTTGCTAGCGGGCTATATGCTAATAGCGGACTCGGGAAGTCAAAAATAGAACTAATGATAACAAGGCGCTCTAATTGTTTTTGTTGTAGAATACGATAGGGGATATATTCACACGTTATAGAAACGAAAATTATGGTGTATAAAATTGATTTTAAGATAAAAAATTAGACGACAAAGAATTAACTTGACGGAGCTCAAACTCAAAACACATTTAATTATATGTTGTTGTTGTTTTATATTTAAATTAGTAAAAAAAAAATTACATAGATGGTGATTTTTATTCATTTATGTATTTTATTTTTTGAAAATCTGAATCTTTTTGCTCAAAATCTTTTTTTTTTTTAATTAAAAAAAAAATAAAAATAGCCAGGCCCATAGAAGTAGTCAAAGAATGATGTAGGTTTAGTACCTAATAACCAGAGGTATTGACCCAGAATGTCCAAAGTCAGGGGGAATGGTTGTTTTGCATGTTTTTTTTTTTGTTTTTGTTTTTTTACAGAGGTACAAAGTCCTGTTTTCTGCAGAGTTATTGATTATCTGGTTGAAGGTAGAACTAAATTCTGAAGTAAATTCAATCTCCAGGAGAAGGATAAAGTTTTGTGGTTTGACAAAATCAGTAGTTATTTAATTGTCCCACTTGTTTTCTCTTTCTTTCCACTGTCTTGTGTGACATGGACCTGTGTTCTGGACAACCAACAGAGGAGACTAGTATCTTCAGTAGTGTTCCCTTGGGCTTTTACATTCTGGGTAGCATGTTTATGTTAATTGGAGCAAAGTACATTGCAGGTCAGTGTGAGAGCGAGTGAATGAGATGGTGAAAGAGATAGATGCATGTTTTTGTATGCGTGTCCTCCTTAAAGTCTATCAGCCTGAGAGAGAGTGGTGAACATGAGTGTACTCCGGATAACCACCACACATCTGTTTTCTACTAGTAGATGTCTTGCAGTAGTGGGAATGAATGGTGTAGAATAGCATTTCATGTGAGTCTGAGGAGGAAATTATGGAACAGGTCCTGTTCATGTGTGATGGGATATACTCGAAAAATCAAAACAAAAATCCACAGTTCCCAATTTGATCAATTATAGAGTGCTATGTTAATGATGGCTGTAAATATTTGGCATGGTTTGGTGAATTTGGTGGGAAAAAGGTACCTGTTCTAAGAATCTCCTTGTTTGTCCCAAACTTGCTTTTGCTGTCACTTAGGGCTGCACGATAAATCGCATGTGATTTTCATGCGCATCTCGTCAGTAAAGCTGGTTCTGTGATTAGTAGTATGATGCGCATGACAATCAAATGCGTTTATCATGCAGCCCTACTGTCACTTCTATTCAGTGTTGGTTTTCCCTTGTTCACAGTCTCTTCTTCTCTTCTCATCCAGTGTCATGCTATCCTAAACATTTGTGTGCATGTTGAAAACTTCTCTGCTCATCGATTGAGCAAACATGTAGTTTTTGCTGTTTTAACATTCCTTTTTTTTCCTCTCACTAAAGCTGGGCAGAAGTAGACTTGAACCTTTCTGCATTTCAGAAGATGGAAGATGAAGTCATTAGAAGGTCCATGGCTTACCCCTTCAAACTCAAGATGTGCTGTAGTGGCCTTGGCAAAAGACATTCCAATGAAACAGTTGTTACTGCTTTCTTCAGTAACTTAATATGATAAATAAATACCTTTCTGGCTACGTAGCAGAACATTTTTATTTTACCATATCTGGTATGGGGACATCATTATTTTTCATGTCCTCATTACTGTAGTTTCCCCACACTGTTCTCTAGAAGGAGCTCCATACTTTGACATTGAAGCTGCCGTGGCTTGGCGTTTCTGGTATTTTGCATGTACAGTACATTCTAATGGAATTGTCAATGATAGTAAGCAACTCTCGGGCTCTCGGCTGTGCAAATCAGTCATTGTCCAATTTTATTTAATTTTTGAATGGCACTAACAGCCACAGACATCAACAGGCGTGTGTCTGTGTATGGTGGTAATGTGTATGGTAAGTTTTAGTTTGAAGTTTGAAAAAAGACGTACTATTAGTACAATTTAGTTACTTCTCAAACCTATTCAGGAGAGTTTTAGTGCACTTTATAATGTATTATGCTGTTATGTGTAACAGCAAGGGAGCTCTACATAATCTTATGTAAATGTTGTGATGTTTTTCCTTCTCTTTTACAATTTCATAAGCCTTTTGGAAATGTTTGCCATTTTTTGACAAAAATACTGTGTAGAAATCAAGTTAACCAGTCCAAAACACTGTGGCCCTGCTGATAGAATTTGCACTACTGCATAGCTTCTGCCTCCTATAAGAGAGACCATTAAACACGATGTCACTTGAGCAGTATTGAGTCAACATCTGAACAATTACTGACGAGGTCTGTGTAATTATATTTGAACAAACACGGTTTTGTTATCAATTGTAGAGCACGGTTTTGTCTTATTTTTTGTCAAGTCACTGTAATTTAATCTCTGAAACTGTGCATGTAAATTACATTACTGTGCAGCTCAAGGAAGCAATGATGTTAAACTCTAAAATTAATTGTATCCAAGTATTTCCTTTCAGTTCCCGCAAATGATTTCTGTTTAAATATCTAACTTGAACTTGAAGGGAAATAGATGGCACCTGATTTTCTATCATACTCTGTCGTGGAACTTGTGATATTTCATTACACAGACAATGAAGAATTTATGAACAGATGTAAACATAAAGATGATTTTTATTATTTGCTAAATTTAATGACACAATTGCCAATTTAGTGGTCTTCTTTGATGCATGTTTGCATTTTAAAAAGCCAATCTGTTTCTTGAGAAGAATTTGCATAATGTCCTTTGACTGGTACTTCATTGATTTGCGTCCATGAATACTTGAAGTGCAAAAAATGTTTAAAAATTGTTTTACAAAAAAAGTAGCCAGTATTAAACTTCAGAAATTTGTTTTCTTCATGGTATGTGACTTTGTTGGAACATTCAAAATTAAGATATCAAAATGCTTATACAAGTTACATTTTGTAGATGTTAGTGAGTGATGCTGTGATGTTCATTAGCACATCTTGCATTTCAGTTCTTTCCCCAGAATTTCAAGTAAATTTTCATCATTGAATTTTCCATTTCTACACTTTTAGCACTGTCTTGAAACTGCTTCTGGGAGTTAAAATAAAATTATGTTTAGTCTTTCAACATGCCAGATGTTATCAAGAAACAATTTTGTTTGATAAGATGAACTATGGTGGACTGTGTGTACAGAGCTGAGTAGTAACTGATTACATGTAATCTGGATTAAATAATCAGATTTCCAAAAATGTATTAGATTAAATTACATTTTAAAATACTCGTAATCAGACTACAATTACTTTGATTAGATAGTCACACAACAGCAATAAATTATTCATAATTTATTGATTCTCCCTAATTCCTCTTTTAAATGTTCCTTTCTAAAATAGCCTAGCGCTAATATACACAATCAGAAATTCTTCCAGTTTTGTGGACAGTCACACAAAGACCAGTCACTAGAAAATTGAGAGGCCACACAGCATTTAACCACTGGATTTACAGAAATAATTCTCAACATTTCCGCATCAACTACTGCCGAATACATTGTTTATGTGAATCACTTAGGTTTTTTTTAACCATGCATTAATTACTGTCTTGGGAAGACATTTGTCTTTCAAACATTAAAATGCACAAATTCACGTAATTGTTCTTATTTACATTTAATGCAGGGAATGGGATTCACAAACGGTTTGTGTCAGCAAAACCTCTTTTGCCCAATGTATTTAACTACCCCGAGATTTAGTACATAAGTACACAAGTAACTCATTTGTGTTTTTTTTAAATGTTATTTTAAATAAGTTTAAAATAATATTTTATATATGCTGTATAAGCATAGTAGTATTTAGTATTGGGAAACTCTGTGTTCGTGATGTGATTTTAGTTAAATTTTTCCGCCATCAGATGGCAAAAAGAGACTGTTTTACGAGTCAGCGGTAAATATTTTTATATTGAAAGAGACTACAAATAAAGGTGACTTGACTTTGTTTCATAGCGCTTTATACAATACTGATTGTGCCAAAGCAGCTTTACAGAGTCAAACAGGAAAATAGTTTGTCAATGATGCAATAAGACAATAGAGTCATTTTACAGCTAAAGTCTCTTCCAATAGTGTCTGCAATCAGTCGAGCGTCCTCAACTAAGCAAGCCAAAGGTGATAGTGGCAAGGAACCAAAGCTCCCATCGGTGACAGAAATGGAGAAAAAAAAAATTTGGGAGAAACCAGGCTGCTCCCAACAGACTGGGAGAACCAGGAGCCAGTTCTCTGGCCAGACGAAACCAGCATGGTGTGGTTTAATTCCAGGCTGCAACACAGATGCGGAGGTCTTGTCTGGTTCCCGTGGTCTTGTGCCGATGGTCGTCGAGGTGACAAGGTCTTCGCAGGAGATCTGTCTTTGGGACGCATCTAGTTGACGTGGTCTCCACAGACATTCAGGGCTATAGAGGTCGTCTCTAGGTGCTGATCCACCATCTGGTCTGGATATGGACTGGATCTGGGTGGCAACTATGACAATCTGATCTGGATACATACTGGATCCGTATGGCTACAGTGACCTAGGAATAAGAATGAAAGACTAATATTAGCGTAGATGCCATTCTCTTACGTTGTAACAAGTACATCGGATGTTATGGGAAGTGTTCCCATTTCCGGTTGACCTAATAAATGCAGCCTAACAATCCTTTAACGGGGTCTTCGCAGGAGATCTGTCTTTGGGACGCATCTAGTTGACGTGGTCTCCACAGACATTCAGGGCTATAGAGGTCGTCTCTAGGTGCTGATCCACCATCTGGTCTGGATATGGACTGGATCTGGGTGGCAACTATGACAATCTGATCTGGATACATACTGGATCCGTATGGCTACAGTGACCTAGGAATAAGAATGAAAGACTAATATTAGCGTAGATGCCATTCTCTTACGTTGTAACAAGTACATCGGATGTTATGGGAAGTGTTCCCATTTCCGGTTGACCTAATAAATGCAGCCTAACAATCCTTTAACGGATTTGAATTATAGAAATGTGATAGTGTGTTATGTGTATGCCAGGTTAAAGAGATGGGTCTTTAATCTAGATTCAAACTGACAGAGTGGGTCTGCCTCCTGAACAATGCTAGGTAGATTGTTCCAGAGTTTGGGCGCCAAATAGGAAAAGGATCTGCCATCCGCAGTTGATT
This sequence comes from Sinocyclocheilus anshuiensis, assembly GCF_001515605.1. Taxonomy (NCBI): domain Eukaryota; kingdom Metazoa; phylum Chordata; class Actinopteri; order Cypriniformes; family Cyprinidae; genus Sinocyclocheilus; species Sinocyclocheilus anshuiensis. Next base: position 260,664 of record NW_015552694.1, read on the forward strand.
TTGATATTCTTAGCATTATCAAATGGCCAGAGTTTTGAGATCACAGCGGACGTAAAAGGACTATAATGGGATATGAGCTCGCTCATGTACTGAGGAGCTAAACCATTCAGGGCTTTATAAGTAATTAGCAAGATTATAAAATCTAATTGTTGTTCAATAGGGAGCCAGTGCAGAGTTGACAGAACCGGGCTAATATGGTCGTACTTCCTGGTTCTAGTAAGAACTCTAGCTGCTGCATTTTGGACCAGCTGGAGTGTGTTTATTAAGCGCACAGAGCAACCACCCCATAAAGCATTACAATAATCTAACCTTGAGGTCATGAACATTTCAGCATTTGACATGGAGAGCATAGGTCATAATTTAGATATTTTTAAGATGGAAAAATGCAGTTTTACAAATGCTAGAAACATGGTTTTCAAAAGGAAATATTGCTATCAAATAGCACACCTAGGTTCCTAATTGATGACGAGGAATTAACAGAGCAGCCTTCAAGTGTTAGACAGTGTTTTAGGTTATTACACGCAGAGGTTTTTGGTCCAATAATTAAAACCTCAGTTTTTTTCTGAATTTAGCTGTAGGAAATTACTAGTCATCCAGTTTTTTAATATCAACTATGCATTCCATTAGTTTTGCAAATTTGTATGTTTCATTGGGCCGTAAAGAAATATAGAGCTGAGTATCATCAGCATAACAGTGAAAGCTAACACCATGTTTCTTGATGATATCTCACAAGGGTAACATGTAAAGTGTGAAAAGCAACGGTCCTAGTACCGAGCCTTGTGGCACTCCATACTGTACTTGTGATCGATATGATATCTCGTCATTCACTGCTACGAATTGATGACGCTCAGATAAGTAAGATTTGAACCATGACAATGCAATTCCAACACTAATGCCAACATAATTTTGTAGTCTACTCAAAAGGATGTTGTGGTCGATAGTGTCAAACGCAGCACTAAGATCCAGTAGCACTAATAGAGAAATACAACCACGATCGGATGATAAGA
>NW_015552694.1:261917-263514 GCF_001515605.1 Sinocyclocheilus anshuiensis
ATAGGAAAAGGATCTGCCGCCCGCAGTTGATTTTGATATTCTAGGTATTATCAAATGGCCAGAGTTTTGAGAACGCAGCGGATGTGGAGCACTATAATACGATAAGTGCTTGCTCAAGTACTGAGGAGCTAAACCACTCAGGGCTTTATAAGTAATTAGCAGGATTTTAAAATCTATAGGATGTTTAATAGGGAGCCAGTGCAGTGTTGACAGAACCGGGCTAATATGGTCATACTTCCTGGTTCTAGTAAGAACTCTAGCTGCTGCATTTTGGACCAGCTGGAGTTTGTTTATTAAGCGTCCAGAACAACCACCCAATAAAGCGTTACAATAATCTAACCTTGAGGTCATGAACGCATGAATTAACATTTCTGCATTTGACATTGAGAGCATAGGTCATAATTTAGATATTTTTAAGATGGAAAAATGCAGTTTTACAAATGCTAGAAACATGGTTTTCAAAAGGAAATATTGCTATCAAATAGCACACCTAGGTTCCTAATTGATGACGAGGAATTAACAGAGCAGCCTTCAAGTGTTAGACAGTGTTTTAGGTTATTACACGCAGAGGTTTTTGGTCCAATAATTAAAACCTCTTTTTTCAGAATTTAGCAGTAGGAAATTACTAGTCATAAAAAAAAAAATAACTATGCATTCCGTTAGCTTTGTAAATTGGTATGTTTCATCGGGCCACAAAGAAATTTAGACCAGAGTATCATCAGCATAACAGTGAAAGCTAACACCATGTTTCTTGATGATATCTCACAAGGGTAACATGTAAAGTGTGAAAAGCAACGGTCCTAGTACTGAGCCTTGTGGCACTCCATACTGCACTTGTGAGTGCTATGATATCTCGTCATTTACTGCTACGAATTGATGATGGTCAGATAAGTAAGATTTTGAACAAAGCCAATGCAAATTCCACTAATGCCAAAATAATTTTGTAGTCTACTCAAAAGAATGTTGTGGTCGATAGTGTCAAACGAACTAGAGAAATACAACCACGATCGGATGATAAGTGCAGGTCATTTGCAACTGATGAGAGCAGTCTCAGTACTGAGAATTACTTAATGAAAGACCTGAAAGCCAATTTGAAAGGCAGTGGCATTCAATCCATATAAGCTGCGAATGCTCCGCATACCCAGGCCATTTGAGGGAATAGGTTCACTGGATAATTCATATAAACATGATTATAAGTTGATCCCTTGTCATTTGAAATGTAACTTAAAGCTTAAAGAGTTAGGAATAAGTACGTACAATGATTTATTTGCCAAACGGCAGTAATTCTTTAAATCTACCAGTTGCTTCCGGGCGAGTGGATTCTCCACAGCTTTCTAGCCTCTGCTCTGTTGCTATGACTCAGGATTATAGCGCGTTCTCAGTGATTTACTGGTCTGCGGCAGATTTAATGCGCGAGGTAAGCGGTTCGCGAAGCGCTCGCCCAAGCGGAAAAATGTGCTGTTGCTGCAGATCTCGATTGCCAAAAATCACATTGTGTTTGATACAAAACCAACTCTACTAAATCAAAAAAAAAAAAAAAAAAAAAAAAAAAAAAAAAAAAAAAAAAAAAAAAAAAAAAAAAAAAAAAAAAAAAAAA
>NW_015552694.1:272542-272765 GCF_001515605.1 Sinocyclocheilus anshuiensis
GCCTTGTGGCACTCCATACTGTACTTGTGATCGATATGATATCTCGTCATTCACTGCTACGAACTGATGACGGTCAGATAAGCAAGATTTGAACCATGACAATACAATTCCACTAATGGCAACATAATTTAAAAGATACCATTTCTCTCCAAGGAGGAACATAGCTGAGAGGATACTGCCTTTTATAGTATTTTTTTTTTACAGAAAATGGAGATTTGAGAAC
>NW_015552694.1:277029-279657 GCF_001515605.1 Sinocyclocheilus anshuiensis
GACTGTAAATTTGTCTTCAAGCAAAGCAAATTTTAAAAGTCCACTGAAAACATATCTTCTTACATTTTTGGTCATAGGCAATAACGTATATCTTCAACATACGTTGTCTAAGCAGTAAATAAAAAAAATAAATAAAAAAAGTTTATAAAAACGTGGGCTATATAAAATTAACAAACATCATATTGTTCCCTTTGTTTTGCATATGCTCGTGTCGCTTATAGTTAAAGTCCTTCTGATTTTATTATTGCTTGCAAGGTTGCAAAGTAACGTTGCAATATTTTAAATATTTTTGGTATTTCGCATGGTCTGTTATTGGAGTAGTGTCACCCGGGTGGGAATTTTAACTCCTATTCACTGGGAATAAAACAAAATAATAATTTAGCAGATGCAGATACATATAGAGCGGGGGAATCTATATGAAAATTATATGAAATAGGGTCTAACATACATGTTGTAGGTTTTGATGATTTGACAAGTTTATACTGTTCTTCCTGTCCTATAGCAGATAATGAGTGGGACTGTTCCTCAGAGGATCTATAGTGCACTCTGATGTGACTACTGTGGCTGATGGCTGCATGGTTATAATTCTCTCTAATAGTATCGATCTTGGAAGTAAAGAAATTCATAAAGTCATTACTGCTGTACTGTTGGGAAAGGTCTACTTCTATACTAGTACAAGTACTTTCCCACCATGCAATACGAAATACCTCTGGTTTTGTTTTTGTCCAGCTGCACTCCATTTTCCGGGCTGCTCTCTTTAAGGCGCGAATGTGCTTGTTATACCACGGTGTCTAACTGTTTTCCTTAATCTTCTTTAAGCGTAAAGGAGCAGCCGTATCTAAAGTGCTAGAAAAGAGAGAGTTAATGGTTTGTTACACCATCAAGTTTTTAATGAGCTATTGGATAAGCTGAGGAATTGAGACAAGTCAGGACAACTTGAGTTTGCAGCTTTAGCTATTAGGAGTATACACGAGACTAGATAATGATCCGAGATATCATCACTCTGCTGCAAAATTTCAACGCCACTAACATCAATTCCAATAATAAATCTAAAGGGGTGGCACCGGCCCCCCACAAAATATGCTTGGGCCAGCCACCCCCCTCCCCATCCCCCTCCCCATCCCCCTCCCCAATAGCACAGACTGATCAGAGTAGAACATCTGTGGTGTGGGAGCAATTAGGGTGCATTTAAAATCTCACGCACTGATGTCATACGCTTTATGCACACATTAAAATACGTTAATGTATATTGAAAGCTCCTTAGAGTTTGTGCTTCGTGTTATTCAGCGGCGTTGCACCTGCACCACTTAATCGAAATCGTTATGCTATGTTTCTTCCTGTTGTTTCAAATATTAAAGGCACTTGTGCAGTGACATTTTTATGTCACTCCACTTGTGTGGGGGCACATGACTTTTCCCCATGCTCCCCGCCCCCCAGGACTGGTTCTTGGTCCCCCCTGTGCCACCCCATTTATAAAAAAATAAATAAAAAAAAAACCTAGATTCGCCCGTTTCTGTAATGTTATTTGAATCACCATTATGCACGGTGTATCGCAGTCATCGGAAATCCCCCTCATCAGATGAAAGGATAGTACGGCAAAGATATGGCTTTCCTCAGCGGACATTCAAACTAATGTTTTGTGAATATGAGATTGAGCTGAAAAATGAAATGCTGTATCAGATGCAGGTAAATCGCACTCACTCAGTCCATCCCTCTCTCATAATACTCGACAATACAGTGAGCTTTTAATGCAGTTATACTCGTAGAGACGTGAGATATGGCTGTGTATCATCATGGCTGCGATTTGGTCATAGGCACGAGGCCACAGCTCTACTCGTGTGATATTGCATATATACCAAGTCGTATTACCTAATCGAATTGCTGCTTGCTTGGACACATGATTGCCAGTTGTGGCTTTATTGGCGGTTCTAAATTTCTAATAGGCCATTTCATATTGGAGGTAGCTAATCAACATCCTGTAGCTCACCATTACTAATAAATATATTATGTTGCGCAAGTCGGGGCACCACATGTCCGCCATGGTTGTTACAGTAAGGATAGCATATAGTTTGCTCTTACAGCATCTACAGTAGTCATTGTTTATTTGAAATTATACTGAACAAAATTATAAACGCAACACTTTTGTTTTTGCCACCATTTTTCATGAGCTGAACTCAAAGATCCAAGACTTTTTCTATGTACGCTAAAGGCCTATTCCTCTCAAATATGGTTCACAAATCTGTCTAAATCTGTGTTAGTGAGCACTTCTCCTTTGCCGAGATAATCCATCCACCTCACAGGTGTGGCATATCAAGATGCTGATTAGACAACATGATCATTGCACAGGTGTGTCTTAGGCTGGCCACAATAAAAGGCCACTCTAAAATGTGCAGTTTTATCACACAGCACAATGTCACAGATGTCGCAAGTTTTGAGGGAGAGTGCAATTGGCATGCTGACTGCAGGAATATCCACCAGAGCGGTTGCCCGTGAATTGAACGTTAATTTCTCTACCATAAGCCGTCTCCAAAGGAGTTTCAGAGAATTTGGCAGTACATCCAACCGGACTCACAACCGCAGACCACGTGTAACCACACCAGCCCAGGACCTCCACATCCAGCATCTTCA